>NC_135488.1:70223626-70453626 GCF_052094955.1 Ictidomys tridecemlineatus
TTGAAATATGTTATTCCAGGATCTTCTAGCTTTCAGAGTCTGTGTTGAAAGATCAGCTGTTATCCTGATTGGTTTACCCCTAAATGTAATCTGCCTCCTTTCTCTTATAGCTTTTAAAATTCTCTCCTTATTCTGTATATTGGGCATCTTCATTATAATGTGTCTAGGTGTCTCTTATGATTTTGCACATTCGGCGTCCTGTAGGCTTCTAGGATTTGGGATTCTGTCTCATTCTTCAAGTCTGGGAAGTTTTCTCGTTTTATTTCATTGAATATACTGCTCATTCCTTTGGTTTGGACCTTTATACCTTCCTGTATCCCAATGACTCTTAAGTTTGGTCTCTTTATGTTATCCCATATTTCTTGGTGTTTTTTGTATTTCTATGGGTTCATCATATTGGCTCACTTGTCTTGTATTGAGTTTGATAATTAAATTCTAAATTCATATCATTAAGTTACGCTGTATTTTCACTGTTCATGAAAAGAATTTTTCCAATTTCAAAAGTATGGACATTCTGATATTTGTCATCTGTATTTTGTTAGGTCTAATGTGTAGGCATATTAGTATATTGAGGGAAGATTTATTATTTTTATTAAAATCTATATAGGTTGGGGCTGGGGATGTGGCTCAAGCGGTAGCATACTCACCTGGCATGGGTGTGGCCTGGATTTGACCCTCAGCACCACATGCAAATAATGATGTTCGTCCACCAAAAACTAAAAAATAAATATTTTTAAAAAATTCTCTCTCTCTCTCTTTAAAAAAAATCTATTTAGGTAGATATTACAATATTAGAAATTTACTTATAACACTTTTTATTGTTTCTGACTTCATTTATTTTCCTTCCTTGTTTATGCCTTCTCACCTCTGCTTATTACTCATCCCAATAAAGGTAAATTTTCTATATATATATATTTTTATGTCAAAGTCCCAGTTTTTTTTCCTAAGATAAAAACTAAAACATATTTAAATATTTGGTGCCTGGCATAATTTCTCTGTGAAGGTACTATACTGTTCTGTAATTCTGATTTTATTATTATTAATAAACATAACCATCAAAGTCACCAAACTTTTTTTTTAAGTCATACCTCTCTTAGCATTTAGTTTGTTTAGTTCCCCAGTATCGATATAAAGTCTCCATGTTAGTTCATATCTTCTTAATTTAAATAAACTCTGCTGATAGGCTAACCTAACTCTAACCCATAAGGATTTTTATATGTAAAAAGATAAAATATTAAAATAAGGAAAGAATGGTTTTACTTTCCTTTTGATTTGCAGAAATGAATAGTTATTATTCAGAGTGCTACATCCTTATTCTCCATATAAAACTTTGTTCATTGTCCAAGGTCTTCTCTACGGATGCTAAAAATATAGAGCATTGAGGCTTCAAAGTTCTAGGTTTATGTACTTATTGTATACATTGGAGGATTCAGGTTCACATTGTCTAAAAGCATTTATTATGTTTTTTATAGATTGAGTCTCACTATTTAAATTTCACGGGTGTGGAGATGATCGAAATATGTTTTGTGCATGTATGAATGTGTCACAATAAAACCCATTATTCTGTATAATTAATATGTACTAAAAATAAAAATAGACACAAGTGAAAAAACAAATGTCATTTATCCAGAGGCCTGTAGCTTACATTGTAGAAATTCTTTTATTATTATTTTTTAGTTATAGGTGGACACAATATCTTTATTTTATTTTTATGTGGTGCTGAGGATCAAACCCAGTGCCTCATGCATGCTAGGTGAGTGTTCTACATATCTGAGCCACAACCCCAGCCCTAATCTAGGAATTCTTATCTCTTTTGAAAATAATATGTTTCCAACATAAACAGGAATATCTCTACTTGAAAATAATTTTCTACACTTATTTATTTATGTACCAAAATATTGTACCACTTATTACCTCAAAACCTAATATATTTGTAAATTCATATTTTTATCAAATTTAGGAATTTTAAACCTATGTCTGACTGCACCTGTATTTATTTATTTATTTTATTGGTTGTTCAAAACATTACAAAGCTCTTGACATATCATATTTCATACATTAGATTCAAGTGGGTTCTGAACTCCCATTTTTACCCCAAATGCAGATTGCAGAATCATATCGGTTACACATCCACATTTTTACATGATGCCATATTAGTGACTGCTGTATTCTGCTACCTTTCCTGTCCTCTATTATCCCTCCTCCCCTCTCCTCCCATCTTCTCTCTCTACCCCATCTACTACAATTCATTTCTCTCCTTTTTTTCCCCCATTTTCCTCACAACCTCTTATATGTAATTTTGTATAACAATGAGGGTCTCCTTCCATTTCCATGCAATTTCCCTTTACTCTACCTTTCCCTCCCACCTCATGTCTCTGTTTAATGTTAGTCTTTTCCTCCTGCTCTTCCTCCCTGCTCAGTTTTTAGTTACTCTCTTTATATCAAAGAAGACATTTGGTATTTGTTTTTTAGTGATTGGCTAGCTTCACTAAGCATAATCTGCTCTAATGCCATCCATTTCCCTGCAAATTCCATGATTTTGTCATTTTTTAGTGCTGTGTAATACTCCATGGTGTATAAATGCCACAATTTTTTTTATCCATTCATCTATTGAAGGGCATCTGGGTTGGTTCCACAGTCTAGCAATTGTGAATTGTGCTGCTATGAACATCGATGTGGCAGTATCCATGTAGTACGCTCTTTTAAGGTCTTCAGGGAATAGTCCGAGAAGGGCAATAGCTGGGTCAAATGGTGGTTCCATTCCCATCTTTCCCAGGAATCTCCATACTGCTTTCCAAAATGCCGTACCAGTTTGCAGTCCCACCAGCAATGTACAAGTGTACCTTTTCCCCACATCCTTGCCAACACTTATTGTTGTTTGACTTCCTAATGGCTGCTAATCTTACTGGGGTGAGATGGTATCTTAGGGTGGTTTTGATTTGCATTTCTCTGACTGCTAGAGATGGTGAGCATTTTTTCATGTACTTGTTGATTGATTGTATGTCCTCCTCTGAGAAGTGTCTGTTCAGGTCCTTGGCCCTTTTGTTGATTGGGTTATTTGTTTTCTTAATGTCTAATTTTTTGAGTTCTTTGTATACTCTGGATATTAGGGCTCTATCTGAAGTGTGAGGAGTAAAGATTCGTTCCCAGGATGTAGGCTCCCTATTTACCTCTCTTATTGTTTCTTTTGCTGAGAAACAACTTTTTAGTTTGGGTAAGTCCCATTTGTTGATTCTAGTTATTAACTCTTGTGCTATGGGTGTCCTATTAAGGAATTTGGACCCTGACCCCACAATATGTAGATCGGAGCCAACTTTTTCTTCGATCAGGCGCAGAGTCTCTGATTTGATATCAAGCTCTTCGATCCGTTTCGAGTTAACTTTTGTGCATGGCGAGAGAAAGGGATTCAGTTTCATTTTGTTGCATATGGATTTCCAGTTGTCCCAGCACCATTATCCTTCCTCCATTGCATGCTTTTAGCCCCTTTATCAAATATAAGAAAGTTGTAATTTTGTGGATTGGTTTCTGTGTCCTCTATTCTGTACCATTGGTCCACCCGCCTGTTTTGGTACCAGTACCATGCTGTTTTTGTTACTATTGTTCTGTAGTATAGTTCGAAATCTGGTATCGCTATACTGCCTGACTCACACTTCTGCTTAGAATTGCTTTTGCTATTCTGGGTCTTTTGTTTTTCCATATGAATTTCATAATTGCTTTATCTATTTCTAGAAGAAATGCCCTTGGGATTTTGATTGGCATTTCATTAAACCTATAGAGAACTTTTGGTAATATTGCCATTTTGATGATATTAGTTCTTCCTCTCCATGAACAGGGTATATTTTTCCATCTTCTAAGGTCTTTTTCTATTTCTCTTTAGGGTTCTGTAGTTTTCATTGTATAAATCTTTCACTTCTTTTGTTAGGTTGATTCCCAAGTATTTTATTTTTTTTTTTGAGGATATTGTGAATGGGGTGGTTGTCCTCATTTCCATTTCAGAAGATTTGTCGCTGATATACAGGAATGTCTTTGATTTATGCGTGTTGATTTTATATCCTGCCACTTTGCTGAATTCATTTATTAACTCTAGTAGTTTCTTTGTAGACTCTTTTGGGTCTGTTAGATATAGTATCATATCATCCCCAAATAGTGATAACGTAAGTTCTTCTTTTCCTATTTTTATGCCTTTAATTTCTTTCGTCTGTCTAATTGCTCTGGCCAGTGTTTCGAGAACTATATTGAATAGAAATGGTGATAGAGGGCATCCCTGTCTTGTTCCAGATTTTAGAGGGAATGCCTTCAGTTTTTCTCCATTCAGAATAATGCTAGCCTGCGGCTTAGCATATATAGCTTTTACGATGTTGAAGAAAGATCCTGTTATCCCTAGTTTTTCTAGTGTTTTGAACATAAAGGGATGTTGTACTTTGTTGAATGCTTTTTCTGCATCTATCGAGATCATCATATGGTTCTTGTCTTTAACTCTATTGATGTGGTGAATAATATTTATTGATTTCCGTATATTGAACCAGCCTTGGATCCCAGGGATGAATCCTACTTGATCATGGTGCACTATTTTTTTGATATGCTTTTGTATCTGATTCGCCAGGATTTTATTGAGGATTTTTGCATCTATGTTCATTAGAGATATTGGTCTGTATTTTTCTTTCTTTGAAGTTCTTTGTCTGGTTTCGGGATCAGGGTGATGTTGGCCTCATAGAAAAAGAATTTCTTGAAATAACTTGAAAAGTATTGGTATTAATTATTCTTTGAAGGTTTTGTACAACTCTGCTGTATATCCATCCGGTCCAGGGCTTTTTTTGGTTGGTAGTCTTTGATGGCTTCTTTTATTTCCTCCTTTGTTATTGGTCCAAGATGGTGACCGCTGGCTTCCTCAGTGGTCTGACCTGTGTGGAGGCCAGAACTGGACTGCTTCCTTCCCCTGTCTCAAACCCAGAGTTCAGCACCGAGCACAGTGAGGGCACAGCCCGCAGGAGCCCGCAGAATCTGTATCTCTGTGTTGCTAGCTCGCCGTTTCCCGGTGCACGCCGCAGTCTCTAGCAGTGGGGCTAGCTGCTGAATAAGCAGCTTGCATCTCCGGGTGGACAAATCGCTTGTGGTTGAGCCCCAGTAACCGATCTTCGGGCGATGGAAATCCTTCTTCTAGGTTTTGGTGTACCCCAATTTTGCTGGGAATTCCTAACAAGATAGCTTTTGGCCGTTCTAACTCGTCATTCACCCACGCTGTGACACGGTACACAGGGGTGATGCACTCCATTTGCCGCCATCTTCGGAGTCCAATTTTCTACACTTATGATATCTCTTTATTGAGGATTAAAAATAATATCAAAGAGGTCACAAAAAAGAAATATCATTTAACCTGAAAATAGTGCTTTTTGCATTAATGTCTATCAGTTATAAAGAGGTTCAAGACATGTGACCTGACAAAGCTGACGTGGAATTGTGTTTTTACGTATGAGATTATATCTGCAAACAGAGTTTTAGTTTTTCCTTTACAACTTGGATATCTCTTATTTTTCTAGCCCAATTTTTCTGACTAGAACTTTTCAGTATTATGTTGAATAAAAGTGTCAAAAGTGTGCATGCTTGCCTTGTCTCTGATCTTAGGGGAAAAGCTTTAAGTTTTTCACCATTAAATATGATACTGTGGGATTTTCATGTACAGCTTTTCACATTATGTGGAAGTAGTTTCTTTCAATCCTAATTTGTTAATAGATTTTGTGATGAAAAATTGTTAAATTTTGTCTAATATTTCTTCTACTTCGATTGAGACAATTATGTAGTTTTCTATCCGTCCTTCTGTTTATGTGGTATATTATACTGATTAATTGTGATCAACTATTTTTGCATTCCACGAATAAATCCCACTTGGACATGGTGCATACTCCTTTTACTGTGCAGCAGAATTCATTTTATTATTATTTTATTGAACATTTTTGTATCAATGTTGATAAGAAATATTGGTCTGTAGTTTTGTTTTTGTCTAGCTTTGGTATTAGGATAATGTTGGCTTTAGAGAATGAGTTAGGAAGTTCTCCTCTTCAATTTGGGGGTATGGTTTGAGGAGGATTGCATTATTTTTTTCTTCAAATGTTTGGTTTAATTCACCAGCAGAGCCATTAGTTGCAGGCCTTTTCTTTGTCAGATTTTTTATTTATGCTTCAATCTCTTTATCACTCCCAAGTATGTCCATATTTTCTGTTTCTTGGTTTAGTTTTGATTTGGCTTTGTTTCTAGCAATTTGTCCTTTTCATGTAAGTTAACCAATCTGTTAGCATTCAGTTGTTTGTAGTACTCCCATAATCCTTTCATTTCTGTAGGATTAGTAGCAATAATGTCCCCATTTTCATGATTTTATCTTCTCCTTTTTATTCTTAGCTAATGTTTTGTTGATCTTACTGATTTTTAAAATTACCAACATTTGGTATAATTGCTCTCTATTTTGATTATCTCTGCTGTAATCCTTATTAATTTCTTCCTTTTGCAGTCTTTGGGTTTAGATTATTGTTCTTTTTTCTATGTTAAGTTAGGCTATTGATTTGAGATCTTTCTTTTTAGTGTACATATTTATAACTTTCACTCATAGAACTCCTTTCACTATATTCTGTGTATTGGTATTGTACAGTTTTCATTTCCATATTTCTCCAGTGTTTGCTAATTTCTCTTCTGCTGTATTCCAATGGTGGTTTGAATTTTTAATTTCCACACATTTATGAATTTTCAGTTTTACTTTTACTACTTTTATTATAGCTTAATCCTATTTTGTAGGACATGAAGCTTAGAATTATTATTGTCTTTCTAAACCTATCCAGACTTAGTGAAAGATGTCTCATGCACCTAAAAAGAATAAGATGTTTTGTTGTTTTTGGACAGAATAACTGTATATGTCTGTTAGATCTAATTGGTTTAATGTGTTGAGTGTTCTGCATCTTTCTTATTTTTTATCTGGTTATTCTAGAAATAATTCAGAGCAGGATATTGACATATCCAACTAGTATTGCAGAACTATTTGTTCTTGAATTCTGTGAGTTTCTGATTGATATATTTTGATAGGCAAATAAATGTTATTTTATCTTTTGCTGCATTGAATTTTTTATTAACATAAAATCCTTTTTTATCCTTTATAGCCTTTTAAAATATACTCTGTTTTGTCTGGTATGAGAGTAACCATACCTGCTTTCTTTGGGTTAGTATTTTTTATTTGTAATAATTTTCAGCCTATTTGTGTCTTTGGATCTATAGCGAGTGAGTCTTTTAGAGACAGCATTTGGTTGCGTGATGTGTTTTTAACTGTATCATTTGATTGGAAGATTGGAAGTTTAATTTATTTACATTTAAAGTAATTTCTGATAAGAAGGATCATATGTTATTTTGATTTGTTTTCTATATGCCTTACAGCTGCCCTTTTTTTTGAAGTCCAGAGAATGAGTCTGTCTTGTATATGCTAAGCAGATGCTCTATTACAGAGCTATAGCTACAGCCTGCCTTATAGCTTTTATCTCTTTGATTTCCTGCATTATTGTCTTATGTGTTTAGATGATTTTGTTGTTGTTGAAAACAGGACATTTGAATCTAATAATATGATAACTTTGGTAATCATATTTTCTCTTTACCCCAGGATTTGCTATTTTGTTATTTAGATTTCATATAAAAATGATTTTATGTCTTATTATGTCAAGGATCATAATATGGTATAAAATTAAGGTCTTCTCCAAATCTTTGCCTTGTATTCACTTGGTGGTACATGACCATTTTCTAATATTCTCTTTATTCACAGTTGCTTTTGAGTGTCCTAGTTTTTAAATGTTTGATTTCCAAAAGAGAAAAATGAAGGGAAGAATAGAGGGTACCAGCCCTTTAAATCATCTGACTGTCTCTTCAGTCAAGAGAGGAGCTGTCCACAATAAGATGGTACACCAATGGTCCCCCTGCCTGTTTGTCTGCACCTCTGTAGTCAGAAGCATCAATTCATAATAAGAGCATAGATTCCTATACTTGGAGGCCAGGGTACTTTTAGTCCATCCTAGTCCCAGTCAGTTGACAGTGAACTGCTCTAGGTAGCTGGTAGTGTGCAATAGCTGAAATTCACCAAAATTAACAGCACTTTATTTTGTTAAACATTTACCTGGAAAACTTTCAAGTCTTCAGTGGACTCCAGAATTCTGAAATATTTTAGCAGACACATTCTGTCATTGCAGTTGTTGCCTAGATTGAGAGACACATTCTTGGTGCTTCCTACTCTTCCTCCTTCTCACAATCCTTCTGTGCCTTGCCTTGTTTTGTAACTTTATATTATTTCATTTACTCCTTTGATTCTTTATTTTTTTCTTTAATATTTTTGTATGTATCTCTATCTTTCTAGTGGGTATTTTGCAAATGTCATTGTTGGTTTTGGTTTTTTGGTCTTATTTCTTGTCAATAATTGGACCATGAGCAAAACTGAAATAGATTTGCCTCTAAAAATCATAAAATAAAGCAGACTTAAAAGGATTCACCACTAATTTAATGCTCTGATAGAATAAAATTCAATACCCTTTAAAGAAAGATATAATCCAGACTCCTTTTAATGTTACACTCAAAATGTCTTATTAGGCATGTGAAGTAGAAAATTATGATCTCTAATAAATATAAAAGGCGATAACAGTAATGGACCCTTATGTGACACAGATGTTGAAATGATCAAATAAGAACTTTGGAGCAAGCTGGGTGCAGTGGCACACACCTGTAATCCCAGTGGCTCAGGAAGCTGAGGCAGGAGGATCAAAGCAATTTAGCAAGGCCCTAAGCAACTCAGCGAGACGCTGTCTTTGATAAAATACTAATAAGGGTTGGGAGTGTGGTTTAGTGGTTGAGTGCCCCTGAGAAAGAAAGAAGGGAGGAAGGGAGGGTGGGAAGACGGGAAGAATGGAGGAAGGTGGGGAGGGAGGACAGAAGGAAGGAAGGAAGGAAGGAAGGAAGGCAGGCAGGCCTTTGAATTTTAAGGAAAAAGATGAACATAATGACTGAATACATAGGGATTCTCAGAAGAAACATAGAAACTATATATAAAGAAAACTAAGTATAATTCTATAATTTTATTTCATATTTGGTAGAGAAATACAAAATTTTAAGTGGAAAATGTACTAGATGGGCTTATGGACACTGTAATAAAAGTGCCAGTGAGTTTGAAGAGAGATCAATAGAAATCATCCAATCTGAAGAAGAGAAAGGGAAGATAGTGCAAGAAATGAGCAGCCTCAGTGTCTTGTGGAATCAAGTCAAAGAGTCTAAAATGTATGTAATTGAAGCTTAGTGAAAAATATTGGTTGACATATTGGAGAATCTCAGTGGACTCCAAATATAAGAAAGCAGCACATCACATCATAGTACCAAATAGTCAGATTACGGAAAACTGATGACAAAGAAAATATTAATAATACCTAGAAAAGAAGAAAAATAAGACAAATTGATCATCAATTAATATGAATTATGTCTTATTTTAAATCAGAAAATATACCAAAAGGACTGGGCACATCAGCACATGCCTGTAATCCCAACAGTTTAGGAGGCTGAGGCAGGAGGATCATGTGTTCAAAGCCAGCCTCAGAAACAGCAAGATGCTAAGCATCTCAGTGAGACCCTGTCTCTAAATAAAATACACAATAGGACTGTGTATGTGGCTCAGTGGTCAAGTGCCCCTGAGTTCAGTCCCTAGTATCACCTCACACAAAAAAGGAAAGAAATTATACCAAAAGATAATGGAACATTTCTATCTTGCCGAAAAGATTAAGTTCGTAATGCAAAATAGTATATCCAGTGAAAATAATTCTTAAATGGAAATAGGATAAAAACACTTGTAAATAAATGAAAGGTGAGAGAACTCAGCAGTAGTAGATGTGTACTACAAGAAAAGTTAAAGTTTTTTTCTGGTATGACAAAAAAATGAAACCAAATGAAAACTTAGATCTAGAGAGAAAAATGAAGAATCCTGAAAATGGCAAACTTAGAGATTAATATTGTCTTTTTCCCTCACCTTAAAAATTTCTTTAAATGATAATTATCACAAGGAAATTATAAATGTTTGAGACAAGTATTTTATCCTGATTTGAACATTACATAATATATGCATGTATTGAAACATCACATGATATGTCATAAATGTGTATAGTTTGTATCAATTTTAAAAAGGATTGGTTTAGAGATACACATTTTTAAAGATAATTATTTAAAACAAAAATAATAACAATAACATTGTGGTATTAATAACAGTTATAGACATGAAATGAAAGAGAGTAAAACCTCAGGAGGGAACAAATGGAATTATATTGTTGTCAGATTCGAGCCTTTTACCTGAAGTGGTAGCATTACTAATTCCAAATAGACTGTGATATGTTAAGATTACATATTATAGTGTCCAGAGGATTTTCTTTAAAAAAAAATTTAAATAGACATGTATCCAAAAAGTTAATAATGGAAAGTTAGTTTTAAAATGTTTAAGCAAAAGGAAGGCAGGAAAAGAAGACAAATCGAAAGATAGTACTCTTAAGCTCAAACATACAAATAATCACATTAAATTCATATTGAGTAGATACTCCAATTAAAAGTAGACATTAAATTTTTTAAGTCAGAATTTCAGAGTGGATAAAAATCAAGATATAGTGTTTCCCTTATACACTAAATATAATTATAATTGTTATAAAACAAATAAATTGAAAGTAAAAATGTGTTAAAAAAGATACTATCATGCAAAGTCTAAGACAAAATAAACTTCAAAACAATGGAAGTATTAGAGATAGACTTTCATCATGATAAAAATTCAACAAGAAGACATAACAATACTAAATGTTTATATATAAGTCAGCTGAGTTTCACATACATGAAGCAAAAGCTGACAAACCAAAAATAAGTAAAGGAACATAATAATTCAGAGAACTAGTGAATATATACAATATGTGAACTAACTGGACCTAATTGACATTGTTTAAAGCTATGTCCAACAACTGCAGAATACATATTCTTTTCAAATGTACATGGTTTACTCAACCAAACACAAACTCCATTTTGGTTCATAATATAAGACTCAATACATTCTAACACTTTAAAATATGACACTAAAGGAATTATAAGTTAGTTACATTCCAAGACCTATAAAGTTTACATGTATTTATAGATTCTCTAAATTCTTTAAATATTCTTTTTTTAATATTTATTTTTTAGTTGTAGTTGGACACAATACCTTTATTTGATTGTATATGGTGCTGAGGATCGAACCCAGGGCCTCACGCTTCCTAAGCGAGCACACTACCACTGAGCCACAATGCCAGCCCCTCTAAATATTCTTTAAAAAATCTCATGGGTTAAAAGAGAAATCACAAAGGAAATTAGGAAATATTTTCAATGAATTTTAGAACACAGTATGTCAAAGTGCATGGGATAATTATATCACACATTGTATGGACACTATGTGTCCATACTGATACAAGTAAATAAATAAAACCAACTAATAAATGTAGAAATAATGATAGGATTGGAATATCACAGTCTGGCAAAAATCATACTCATAATTGAATAAGCAAGAATCATTAATGGATGCAATGACCAATGAGAGAAAGTTTCACAAGAAACGAGGTCTTTACATAGTCTCGAAGTATTTCTTCACAAGATGGATATTACTTTCAAACAGAAAAAGAGTGGAGAAGGCTGGCAGATACTGTTTTAATCAGGTAATCACAAGACTATCATCAATAGTAGAACAAATTAAAATAATTTGCCACCTTACATGTTGCAATAAGAATACTGTACAATAAGATCATTCCTTTTGCGACATTCCTGCAAAAAAAAAAAAAGTATAGCCTGAATCTAACCATAAGGAATATCATTTGAACCCAAATGGAGGAACATTTGAATAACTAGCTTATATTCTTAAGGTAGGGAAAGGGAAGGAGAAGGAGAGGTACTGAGGACTGAATTAAAATAAGCTATATTCCATGCTTGTATAATTATATCAAAATGGATTCTACTATCATGCATAACTAAGAAGAACTAATTTTTTTTTAAATGTCAAGTTCATGTAAGAGAAAAGAAGTATAGAGTAAAAGAGACTAAAGAGATATAACAACTAAATGTATCAAGAAATGCATCTTTGTGATAATGAAGAACAATTATTAGGACAATTGAAACTTTAGTGTTTTACAAATAGTAGTGGTGTTATAAGTGTTTTCGATTGCAGTTTTGTAGGTGATAAACACTGAACTCTTCAAAGATATGTTGGCATTTACTCTCAAGTGATTCAGAAAAACAGGACCTTTGTACTCTGCTTGAAACTTTTCTGTAACTTTAAAATTATTTTAAAAATATAAATTTCTCCATATTGTCACAATTCTAGACTCTTTACCCTCTATGCTTTCTCTATGTAGAAGCAGTGTGGTTTGGAAGTCTATTGCTTTGGTCACAACAATTTTCCTTTTAATTGTTTAGATAGTATTCTGGTTTTGAAAATTCAGGTAAAACTCTCCAAGCTAATTATTATTGTGGCATAAAAACTACTTATGTTGCTTTACCCATTGTGACATAAGAGCTACCCAAGATTGCTTCCCTGGCCCCATGTTGGATGGCATGAGGATGAGTATGCTTTTGAATGTTCTCATGCTGGCATCCTTTACTACCTTGGCCATTGGCACAGGGCCAGTTGGAATGTCAACCATGCCATCTGATAATGCTATAAAAAGACCTATAGCTGCTGCTCTCCAGCCATCTGTGCCTTCCCTTGGCATGATACTGTTGGGTAGTTTGTCTTTAATTGGCATGGTTTTTGAGGGTGGCTTACATCTGCTACTCCTAGGCACTTGCTTGGTGATCAAGTTGACATAGAACTGCTTCCTTGGCAATGTTTTTATATAAAGGAGTTTTATACCTGCTAACTTCTAAAATAATTATTACATATATTATAATTACAATGTAAAATATAATGAACATACATGTCCTTTTGGACTCTGTGGACTCAAATCTAGCTTGGACTTTCAAGTTTTAACTTCCTCCAATTAGAAGTCTCCACTTAATAAGAATTAACTAATAAATGAGATGTATCTCTTTTGTTTTAGTAAAATGAGCATACATATAAATCTTTCCCACCTGCATCAAATCTCTAGAAATGATGGAAGATGCATAGGTATATTTGTGTTTTTTAAAAAGTTAGTAACTGGAATTGAAAATAAGAATGCCTGATAGATCAGGGTTTGCAAGAATCCACTGAAAACTGTAAAATAGAGATTGAAGAAAGAAGGCAGATTCCAAAATGTCAAGAGGAGAAGACTGTTAACAAAGTTGGTTGAACATCAAAAGTTCTCCATGCCCTGAAGAAGGAGATGCTAGGAAAAGGGAAAGTGTACCTGGGCAAGCAGGGATGAGTACTCAGGTACTGCAATAGGGTGAATGAGTGGTGAAAAGTCAGAAAAAAACGTACTGATTAAACCATAGGTGTTTTTAGAAAAAAGTTGATTATATGAGTATGTTAAGATTTAAGCAGAATAAAAGTGGATGGTGTTATGGACTTAATTGTGTCCTTATTTCCTATGAAATTCACATCCCAAACTTCGAACCCCCATGTGACCATATATTGTTAGAAAACCTTTGAAGAAGTAAATGAGTCCATTAGAGTGAGATTTTCATCCAACATGCTTGATTGTCTTTACAAGCAGAAGCGATACCAAGGATATATGTGCACAGAAGAAAGGCCATTTGAGGATGTAGCAAGAAGGTAGCCATATGCAAGCCAAGGAAAGGCCTCAGGAGAACCATATCTGCTGATAGCTCGAAGTTGGACTTCTAACTGCCAGAGCTGTAAGAAAGTAATTTTCTGTTAAGCTACTCATTCTTGGTATTTTGTTATGGCAATCTTAGCAGACTAATACAAAAGTTATAACTTTAGAAATAGTAAATAAGAAAAATACAGCAAAGCAGAGTTGATAATTTATTACAAAGCAAATGGAAAATAAGATAATTGTGGTAAATAGAAAACACAAAAAGAGCTGGCAGGAATGTTTAGACATCAGTAGTTACAATGACAGGAGCAGCAGAAGGAGCGGCAGAAGAGCATAAAGGACACCAGGACATTCCCTTCAGTCTCTTATAGTAAAGCACCAGTCCATTTGTGAGGACAAGAGTCTTCATGCCATAAATCATTTCTCTAAAGATACCACCTAATAATGTGATCACCTTGAGGGCATAAGTTCCAACCTATCAATTTTGAAGGGACACACACATTCAAACCATAGCATATAGACAAATCTTGCCAAGTATCAGATAAAATATTTTAAAACAAAAAGATTAAAAGGAAAAAAATGAGGTGCTTTAAAAATGTTTCCACAGATACTTTGATGCTTCTCTTTTTAAAAGGTGATGACTCTTCCTCATCCTCTTGAGTATAAACTGGCTTTTAATAACTTCTTTCTAATTAATAGAATATGGTGGACATTCTGTTGTGTGATGTCTGAAAACAGGTAATGAAAGGCAGGGATAACTGCTGGTTTGCCCCCTTTTGTCTTGAATCACTTGCGCTGGGGGAGGTTAGCTGCCACAACAAAACAGTGTGATGCATCCTGTGAACCACGAGGAAGGAACTAGGGGTCCAGCCGAAAGCCATGTGGATGAGCCACCTACAAGCAGATTGTTCACACCCAAACTTTCATGACTGCAGCTCTGGCAAAGGTTTTGACTATAACTTCTTGAGATCCTGGGTCACATTCACCTAGTTAAAACTTCCTGTATTCCTAACCTTCAGAAATTGAGGAAATAAATGTTCACTGCTTTTAGCTGCTTAATTTGGGTTTGTTATGAAGCAACAGACAACTAAAATTGAGAGATACTTCATGTTAATATAGTTGATAATAGAAGTGATCCATCAGGAGGATCACGAGTTCAAAGCCAGCGTTGGCAACTTATCAAGGTCAAAAGAGGATGTGGCTCAGTGGTTAACACCCCCCCCCCAGGTTCAATCCCTTATACAAAACAACAACAAACTCAGAAATGATCCATCAAATAGACATAGCACTATTTATTTAACCACATAGCTCCAAAGTATATTTTGTAAAAAGAAAAGCTTTCAAGGGAAAAGTAGAAAAAAATTCCATAGTCATAGTGTAGGATTTAACATAATCAGAAAACCATACACAAGCAGGAAAAAAACTTTAAAATGTTGAGGATTTGAAGAACATAATTACAAAACTTGAGTTAATTGAGATGGTCTTTAATAAAGAATTAATATAATTAATAAAATCACAAAATCAAACTTAAATAATGATCATATCTAAACCATCAAGAAATCTGTGCAAATTCAAAAAGGTTGCTATTATGGAGACTACATAAAGTGACTTTTGTATGATAAAAGTGAAAACAGGGCCGAGGTTGTGGCTCAGTGGTAGAGTGCTTGCCGAGCATGTGTGAGGCACTGAGTTCGATCCCAGGAACCACATAAAAATTGAAAATAAATAAATAAAATAAAGGTATTGTGTCCATCTACAATTAAAAAAAATTTTTTAATTAAAAACAAACTACAAAAATATTGCCCTTTTTAAAGATAGCATGTACCTTAAAATTTAAAAGCCTATTTCTTACTAGCTCTTGAGCTAAATGTGATATCAAAGAGGAAATTATTAACTATTTAGGATTAATGACTATGAAAATAGTACACATCAAGAAATTTGGCTTGTTGCCAAAGAAGTAGTACCAGAAGAAATTTCATAACTTTCAGTCTTAAAAAGATTGAAAATAAGTGGCCTACACTTTATCTCAAGAGGGAAAAGAAAGACATTAAGTCCAAGGAATATGTAGAAAAAATGGAATTAGGAAAGATTAAAAAAAAAAAGAGAAATTTAAGTGCCAGGCTCGACTGGCACATACTTAAGAGTTCTAGCTGCTTGGAAGATAGAAACAGTAGGATCACTTTAGCCCATAAGTTTGAGATCAGCCTCATAAGTATAGTAAGACCCTGTCTCCAAAATAAATAAATGAAAGAATTTCAATAAAATTCCTAGAAAAGACCTGTTGGTGTTTAGAGAAATAGGATCTATATATACAGAAAAAGAAACAACTAAGATTAAGATAAATGACATGATTTCCAGACACAGGAAATTATTTTTAAAATAACATGCTATTAATTTTATTTTGGATTTATTTTTAAAGTATGGATAAAAATATATAATAAAATGATCAATCACTATATACCAATTATAAAACTTGAGTTAATTGAGATGGTCTTTAATAAAGAATTAATATAATTAATAAAATCACAAAATCAAACTTAAATAATGATCCATATCTAAACCATCAAGAAATATATATACCAATCACCTACTTTTGTCAATTACTTATACATGAACTAAATACATTTCATTTTTTACTTCCCACCACCTTACATCGTGTTTTTATTTATTTATTATTGCTTTCTTTTTTCCTTTGCTTTTTTTTTTTAAGTACTGTATTCTTTTTTCTTCTAAATCCTTCAGTATTTGTCTCTAAAAGGCCTCATTTATTTGGTTTTGCTGTTTATGGTGCTGGGGATTAAACCCAGGGCCTCAAGTATGCTAGACAAGTACTCTACCACTGAGCTACATCCTCTGCAAGTTATAAAATGTTTTTATTTTGAGAAAGGCTCTTGATGAATTTCCAAGGCTGCCTTAAAACTTGTGATCCTCTTACCTCAGCTTCCCTTGTAGCTGGCATATGCCATCATGCTAGCTCAAAAATTCATTTTTTTAAAGAACATAATTGTTACCTTAGTACATATATGAAGACACGAATTGGTATGAGTATACAATGTATACAATCAGAGATATGAAAAATTGAGCTCTATATATGTAATAAGAATTGCAATGCATTTTGCTGTTATATAACAATAAAAATAAGTTTTTAAAATTTTTTTTAAAAGGAGTAAACAAAGAAGGGAGGTCAATAATGCCCAAACACTCTCTCCTCTCTCCTGCCATAATCAATTTCTCAGGGGAGGTAGAAATTAAATAAATCATCAGAAATACTTTTACATTATTTGGGTCCAGCCACAATTTTAAAATTTAATAACAAAGGTCACAGTATTGTCATGAAACTTTTTCCCAACAATAAATCTATCATGACTTGGGAAAAAAAAGAACATAATTGTATAATATCATCACATCCAGAGAAATTCACCATAGTTGATGTTCAATTTCCCACATTATCTCCTGAAATATTTATTAAATATCCAGTTGATGTTCAGTTTCCCACATTATCTCCTGAAATACTGATTAAAACTTTAAATAACTGGGTTCTCTCTCAGAATGCAAACAAGGTCCACTATTACATTTGGTTCAGGTTTCTCATATATGTATTTTAATCAGTTTCAGCTCTCTCTCTTGTCCTCACTTGTTCTGCAGTTTTTCTGTAGAAGAAACTGAATACTTTGTTCTTGAAGAGTGTCACATGTTCTGAATTGTGCTAACTGCATATTTTTAGAGTTTTTAACATGTTTCTCAGTCTTTTGTGTATCCTGTAAATCAATAGTTTGTGTATCTGTGTGTGCCTACATCCATGTATGTGTACAACGAAAATATTGCTTCTTTTTGGCAAATGTTTCATAAGTATTGTTATATGCCTCTATCAATAGATAAATAGGGGTTGGACGCAGTAGCACATGCCTGTAATCCCCTCCCGAGTTGGAGGCTGAGGGAAGAGGATCACAAGTTCAAAGCCAGCCTCAGCAACTTAGTGAGACCCTGTATCAAAATAAAAAATGAAAATGGCTGGGCATGTGGCTCAGTGGTTAAGCACCCCCTGGGTTCAATCCCCATAACCAAAAAAAATGAAAACATTGTTTTGTGTTTTTTTGACATTAAGGTTAATCAATGAGTTCAGGACTTAGCAGCTTAATGTAGTCATAATAAACTTCTCCTAAGCTTTCCACATGATTGTTTTAATAGAAATTTAGGATTATTGCCTATGTTCATTATTTTATTAAGGCTAAATAGTATTCTATCATTTCATCTTCATTCATTACTATCATTTGTAATTTTCCACTCATCTTTGGATTACTCAAATATAATTCATGTAGAAAATAAGGATAAATGTTTTATTCTTTATCTATATTTACTAGATAACAATAGATTGTCTTCCTAGCATTCTCCAAGAGTTATCAATTAGATTTTTTAATGTTATTGTTAATTAATTAATTTAAAAATAATTAACATGTTTAAATCTATTTAATATATTTTTATTTGTTCTTTTTAGTTATATGTGACAGTAGAATATATTTTGACATATTATATAGATATGGAGTATAACTTACTCAAATTAGGATCCCATTTTTGTGGTTGAATATAATGTGCACTGGTTATATTTTCATTTATGAATAATATGTTATTTTTAAATCTATAATATTGAATGATAATTTAAATTTACCAATTTTTTCTTTTTAAATTTTTTTACTCATGTCAGTAGAAGGATTTTGACATATATATGTGAAATATAACTTCTCATTCTTGTGGTTGTACATAATATGGAGTTACACTGGTCGTATATTCATATGTGAACATAGGAAAGTTGTGTCAGATTCATTACACTGTCTTTCTTTTTCCCATCTCCCCTATCTTGCCTTCATTCCCCATTGTCTAATCCGATGAACTTCTATTCTCCCTACCCCTTATTGTATGTTAGCATCAGAATATCAGAGAGGACATTCAGACTTTGGTTTGGGGAAATTGGCTTATTTCACTTAGCATGACAGTCTCTAGTTTCATCCATTTACCAGCAAACGCCAAAATTTCATTCCTCTTTATGGCTGAGTAATATTCCATTGTGTGTGTGTGTGTATGTGTGTGTGTATATATATGTGTGTGTACACACATATATATATACACACACATACACACACACACATATATTTTCTTGATCCATTTATCTCTTTTTTTTTAATTGGTTGTTCAAAACATTACAAAGTTCATGATATATCATCTTTCATACATTTGACTCAAGTGGGTTATGCACTCCCATTTTTACCCCAAATGCAAATTGCAGAATCACATCGGTTATACACTCACATTTTTACATAATGGCATATTAGTGACTGTTGTATTCTGCTACCTTTCCTATCCCCTACTATCCCCCCTCCCCTCCCCTCCCATTATCGCTCTCTACCTCATCTGCTGTTGTTCAATTCTCTCCCTTGTTTTCCCTCCTTTCCCCTCACAACCTCTTATATGTAATTTTGTGTAACATTGAGGGTCTTCTACCATTTCCATATGCTTTCCCTTCTCTCTCCCTTTCTGTCCTCCCACTCGTCTCTGTTTCATGTTAATCTTTTCCTCATGCTCTTCCTCCCTGTTCTGTTCTTAGTTGCTCTCTTTATATCAAAGAAGACATTTGGCATTTGTTTTTTAAGGATTGACTAGCTTCACTTAGCATAATCTGCTCTAATGCCATCCATTTCCCTGCAAATTCCATGATTTTGTCATTTTATAGTGCTGCATAATACTCCATTGTGTATAAATGCCACTTTTTTAATCCATTCATCTCTTGAAGGGCATCTAGGTTGGTTCCACAGTCTTGCTATTGTGAATTGTGCTGCTATGAACATCGATGTAGCAGTGTCCCTGTAGCATGCTCTTTTTAGGTCTTTAGGGAATAGACCGAGAAGGGGGATAGCTGGGTCAAATGGTGGTTCCATTCCCAGCTTTCCAAGAAATCTCCATACTGCTTTCCAAATTGGCTGCACCAATTTGCAGTCCCACCAACAATATACAAGTGTACCCTTTTCCCCACATCCTCGCCAGCACTTATTGTTGTTTGACTTCATAATGGCTGCCAATCTTACTGGGGTGAGATGGTATCTTAGGGTGGTTTTGATTTGCATTTCTCTGACTGCTAGAGATGGTGAGCATTTTTTCATGTACTTGTTGATTGATTGTATGTCCTCCTCTGAGAAGTGTCTGTTCAGGTCCTTGGCCCATTTGTTGATTGGGTTATTTGTTATCTTATTGTCTAATTTTCTGAGTTCTTTATATACTCTGGATATTAGGGCTCTATCTGAAGTGTGAGGAGTAAAGATTTGTTCCCATGATGTAGGCTCCCTATTTACCTCTCTTATTGTTTCCTTTGCTGAGAAAAATCTTTTTAGTTTGAGTAAGTCCCATTTGTTGATTCTAGATGTTAACTCTTGTGCTATGGGTGTCCTATTGAGGAATTTGGAGCCCGACCCCACAGCATGTAGGTCGTAGCCAACTTTCTCTTCTATCAGATGCCATGTCTCTGATTTGATATCAAGCTCCTTGATCCATTTTGAGTTAACTTTTGTGCATGGCGAGAGAAAGGGATTCCGTTTCATTTTGTTGCATATGGATTTCCAGTTTTCCCAGCACCATTTGTTGAAGATGCTATCCTTCCTCCATTGCATGCTTTTAGCCCCTTTATCAAATGTAAGAAAGTTGTAGTTTTGTGGGTTTGTTTCTGTGTCCTCTATTCTGTACCATTGGTCCACCCGCCTGTTTTGGTATCAGTACCATGCTGTTTTTGTTACTATTGCTCTGTAGTATAGTTTGAAATCTGGAATCGCTATACCACCTGATTCACACTTCCTGCTTAGTATTGTTTTTGCTATTCTGAGTCTTTTATTCTTCCATATGAATTTCATGATTGCTTTATCTACTTCTACAAGAAATGCCATTGGGATTTTGATTGGCATTGCATTAAACCTATAGAGAACTTTTGGTAATATCGCCATTTTGATGATGTTAGTTCTGCCTATCCATGAACAGGGTATATTTTTCCATCTTCTAAGGTCTTCTTCAATTTCTCTCTTTAGGGTTCTGTAGTTTTCATTGTATAAGTCTTTCACCTCTTTTGTTAGGTTGATTTCCAAGTATTTTATTCTTTTTGAGGATATTGTGAACGGAATGGTTGTCCTCGTTTCCATTTCAGAGGATTTGTCGCTGATATACAGGAATGCCTTTGATTTATGCGTGTTGATTTTATAACCTGCCACTTTGCTGAATTCATTTATTAGCTCTAATAGTTTCTTTGTAGACCCTTTTGGGTCTGCTAGGTGTAGAATCATGTCATCTGCAAATAGTGATAATTTAAGTTCTTCTTTTCCTATTTTTATGCCTTAATTTCTTTCGTCTGTCTAATTGCTCTGGTCAGTGTTTCGAGAACTATGTTGAACAGAAGTGGTGAGAGAGGGCATCCCTGTCTTGTTCCAGATTTTAGAGGGAATGCCTTCAATTTTTCTCCATTCAGAATGATGCTAGCCTGAGGCTTAGCATAAATTGCTTTTACAATGTTGAGGTATGTTCCTGTTATCCCTAGTTTTTCGAGAGTTTTGAACATAAAGGGATGCTGTACTTTGTTGAATGCTTTTTCCGCATCTATCGAGATGATCATATGGTTCTTATTTTTAAGTCTATTGATGTGGTGAATAACATTTATTGAATTCCGTATATTGAACCAGCCTTGGATCCCACGGATGAATCCTCCTTGATCATGGTGCACAATTTTTTTGATATGTTTTTGTATCCGATTCGCCAGAATTTTATTGAGAATTTTTGCATCTAGGTTCATTAGAGATATTGGTCTGTAGTTTTCTTTCTTTGAGGTGTCTTTGTCTGGTTTCGGAATCAGGGTGATGTTGGCCTCGTAGAATCAATTTCGAAGTTCTCCCTCTTTTTCTATTTCCTGAAATAGCTTGAAAAGTATTGGTATTAGATCCTCTTTAAACGTTTTGTAAAACTCTGATGTATACCCATCCGGTCCTGGGCTTTTCTTAGATGGTAATTTTTGATGGTTTCTTCTATTTCCTCAATTGATATTGGTCTGTTTAGGTTTTCTATATCCTCCTGACTCAATCTGGGCAGATTATATGACTTAAGAAATTTATCGATGCCTTCACTATTTTCTATTTTATTGGAGTATAAGGATTCAAAATAATTTCTGATTATCTTCTGTATTTCTGAAGTGTCTGTTGTGATCTTGCCTTTTTCATCCCGTATGCTAGTAATTTGAGTTCTCTCTCTTCTCTTCGCTAGCATGGCTAAGGGTCTGTCAATTTTATTTATTTTTTCAAAGAACCAACTTTTAGTTTTGTCAATTTTTTCAATTGTTTCTTTTGTTTCGATTTCAATAATTTCAGCTCTGATTTTAATTATTTCTTGCCTTCTACTTCTTTTGCTGTTGTTTTGCTCTTCTTTTTCTAGGATTTTGAGATGAAGTATGAGATCATTTATTTGTTGGTTTTTTCTTTTTAAGGAATGAACTCCAAGCCATGAATTTTCCTCTTAGAACTGCTTTTAATGTGTCCCATAGATTCCGATATGTTGTATCTGTGTTTTCATTTAACTCCAAGAGATTTTAATTTCCTCCTTGATGTCTTCTAAAACCCATTGATCATTCAGTAACCTATTGTTCATTCTCCAAGTGATGCATGATTTTTCCTTCCTTCTTTTATCGTTGATTTTTAGTTTCATTCCATTATGATCATTTAAGATGCATGGTATTATCTCTACTCCTTTATATTTTCTAAGAGTTACCCTGTGACATAATATATGATCTATTTTTGAGAAGGATCCATGTGCTGCTGAGAAAAAAGTGTAGCTGCTTGATGTTGGGTGGTATATTCTATATATATCAATTAAGTCTAGGTTGTTAATTGTGTTATTGAGTTCTATATTTTCCTTATTCAACTTCTGTTTGGAAGATCTGTCCAGTGGTGAGAGAGGTGTGTTGAAGTCTCCCATGATTATTGTATGGTGGTCTATTAGACTCTTGAACTTGAGAAGAGTTTGCTTGATGAACATAGCAGCACTGTTGTTTGGGGCATATTTATTTATCATTGTTATGTCTTGTTGGTGTATGGTTCCCTTGAGCAGTATGTAGTGTTCCTCTTTATCCCTTTTGATTAACTTTGGCTTGAAATCTATTTTATTTGATATGAGTATGGACACTCCTGCTTGTTTCCGCAGTCCATATGAGTGATATGATTTTTCCCAACCTTTCACCTTCAGTCTATTTATATCTTTTCCTATCAAATGCGTCTCCTGTAGGCCGCATATTGTTGGGTCTCGTGATCCATTCAACTAGCCTGTGTCTCTAAATTGGTGAGTTTAAGCCATTAACATTTAGGGTTATTATTGAGATATGGTTTGTTCTTCCAGCCATATTTGTTTATTAATGCTACTAACCCTGATTTGTTTTCCTCTTTGATTATTTTCCCCCCTTTACTGTCCTACCTCCCACTGTTGGTTTTCATTGTTGTTTTCCATTTTCTCTTCCTGTAGTGTTTTGCCAAGGATTTTTTGAAGGGATGGTTTTCTAGCTGCAAATTCTTTTAACTTTTGTTTATCATGGAATGTTTTAATTTCATCTTCCATCCTGAAGCTTAATTTCGCCGGATACAGGATTCTTGGTTGCAACCCATTTTCTTTTAGCGTTTGAAATATGTTATTCCAGGATCTTCTAGCTTTTAGAGTCTGTGTTGAGAGATCAGCTGTTATCTTGATTGGTTTACCCCTAAATGTAATCTGCTTCCTTTCTCTTGTAGCTTTTAAAATTCTCTCCTTATTCTGTATGTTGGACATCTTCATTATAATGTGTCTAGGTGTGGATCTCTTATGATTTTGCACATTCGGCGTCCTGTAGGCTTCTAGGATTTGGGATTCTGTCTCATTCTTCAAGTCTGGGAAGTTTTCTCATATTATTTCACTGAATAGATTGTTTATTCCTTTGGTTTGGAGCTCTGTGCCTTCCTGTATCCCAATGACTCTTAAGTTTGGTCTTTTGATATTATCCCATATTTCTTGGATGTTCTGCTCATGGTTTCTTAGCAGACTTGCTGAGCTGTCTATGTTCTTTTCAAGTTGAAATACTCTGTCTTCATTGTCTGATGTTCTATCTTCTACGTGATCCACTCTGCTGGTAGTATTCTCAATTCAGTTTTTAAGTTGGTTTATTGCTTCCTGCATTTCTAGGATTTCTATTTGTTTATTTTTTATTTCCTCTATCTCCCTGTGAAATTGATCTTTTACTTCCCGGATTTGCTTATGTAGTTCCTTGTCAATGTGATCTTTCATTGTCTGATTTTGCTGTCTCATGTCTTCCTTGAGACTCCAGATCATCTGAAGCATGTATATCCTGACCTCTCTATCTGACATTCCATCTGTTGCAGCTATTACCTCTTCTAAAGTTGAGTTGACCTGCATTGCCTGTGGACCTTTCTTTCCTTGTCTTTTCATACTGCTGGTGTTTTTTTCTGCTTGGTGAAACTGTTGTGTTTTTGAAATTTTCCCTCTATTTATTTATATTGCTTTTGTATAGTTGAAAAATCTCCCTTGCAGGGCAGGTAGTGGCTGTTATCCTCCTCCAATTGGTGTGATCCGTCTACCACGCTGGCGGGCCCTAGGTCTGCTCTGCTGGCCGGTCGAAGGTCCACCTACCCAGCAGGCGCGAGGGGCACCTCTGTCACTCCGCAGGTTGCTGGGCCTAACCTCCCGATGGGTCGCAGGTCCGCCTACCTTGCAGGTGCGGAGGGAGGGGGCGGCTCCGCCTCTCAGCAGGCCACTGGGCCTGATCTGCCGGTGGTCACAGTCCCGCCTACCTTGGAGGCACTGAGGGAGGGGACGGGCCTGCCCCTCAGCAGGCTGCTGGACCTGTCCTGCTGGTGGGTTGCAGGTCCGCGTTCCCTGCAGGCACGTGTGGTAGCTCTGTCACTCGGCAGGTTGCTGGGCCTAACCTGCCCGTGGGTCGCTGGTTCTCCTACCTTGCAGGCACTGGGGGAGGGGCCGGCTCTGCCCCTCAGCAGGCCGCTGGGCGTGTCCTGCTGGTGGGTCGCAGGTCCGTGTTCCCTTCAGGTGCGTGTGGCAGCTCTGTTACTCGGCAGGTTGCTGGGCCTGGCCTGCCCTCTATTTGTTATCTTATTGTCTAATTTTTTGAGTTCTTTGTATACTCTGGATATTAGGGCTCTATCTGAAGTGTGAGGAGTAAAGATTTGTTCCCAGGATGTAGGCTCTCTATTTACCTCTCTTATTGTTTCTCTTGCTGAGAAAAAACTTTTTAGTTTAAGTAAGTCCCATTTGTTGATTCTTGTTATTGACTCTTGGGCTATGGGTATCCTATTCAGGAATTTGGAGCCCGACCCCACAGTATGTAGATCATAGCCAACTTTTTCTTCTATCAGATGCCGTGTCTCTGATTTGATATCTAGCTCCTTCATCCATTTTGAGTTAACTTTTGTGCATGGAGAGAGAAAGGGATTCAGTTTCATTTTGTTGCATATGGATTTCCAATTTTCCCAGCACCATTAGTTGAAGATGCTATCCTTCCTCCATTGCATGCTTTTAGCCCCCTTCATCAAATATAAGAAAGTTGTAGTTTTGTGGGTTTGTTTCTGTGTCCTCTATTCTGTACCATTGGTCTAGCTGCCTGGACCATGTACCATGCTGTTTTTGTTACTATTGCTCTGTAGTACAGTTTGAAATCTGGTATCGCTATACCTCCAGATTCACACTTCCTGCTTAGAATTTCTTTTGCTATTCTGGGTCTTTTGTTTTTCCTTATGAATTTCATGATTGTTTTATCTATTTCTACAAGAAGTGCCACTGGGATTTTGATTGCCATCATATTAAATCTGTAGAGAACTTTGGGTAATATCGCCATTTTGATGATGTTAGTTCTGCCTATCCATGAACAGGGTACATTTTCCCATCTTCTAAGATATTCTCTCTCTCTCTTTAGGGTTCTGTAGTTTTCATTGTATAAATCTTTCACCTCTTTTGTTAGGTTGATTCCCAAGTATTTTATTTTCTTTGAGGATATTGTGAATGGAGTGGTTTTCCTCATTGCCATTTTAGAAGTTTCGTCGCTGATATACAGGAATGCCTTTGATTTATGCGTGTTGATTTTATATCCTGCCACTTTGCTGAATTCATTTATTAACTCTAGCAGTTTTTTTGTAGACCCTTTTGGGTATGTTAAATATATTATCATGTCATCTGCCAATAGTGATAATTTAAGTTCTTCTTTTCCTATTTTATGCCTTTAATTTCTTTTGTCTGTCTAATTGCTCTGCCTAGTATTTCAAGAACTAAATTGAATAGAAGTGGTGAGAGAGGGCATCCCTGTCTTGTTCCAGATTTTAGAGGGAATGCCTTCAGTTTTTCTCCATTTAGGATGATGCTAGCCTGAGGTTTAGCATATATAGCTTTTAAAATGTTGAGGTAAGTTCCTGTTATCCCTAGTTTTTCTAGTGTTTTGAACATAAAGGGATGCTTTACTTTGTCAAATGCTTTTTCTGCATCTATCGAGATGATCATATGGTTCTTGTCTTTAAGTGTATTGATGTGGTGAATAGTATTTATTGAATTCCGTATATTGAACCATCCTTGGATCCCAGGGATGAATCCTACTTGATCATGGTGCACAATTTTTTTGACACGCTTTTGTATTCGATTTGCCAGGATTTTATTGAGAATTTTTGCATCCAAGTTCATTAGAGATATTGGTCTGTAGTTTTCTTTCTTTGACGTGTCTTTGTCTGGTTTCGGGATCAGGGTGATGTTGGCCTCATAGAATGAATTTGGAAGCGCTCCTTCTTTTTCTATTTCTTGAAATAACTTGAAAAGTATTGGTATTAATTCTTCTTTGAAGGTTTTGTAAAACTCTGCTGTATATCCATCCGGTCCAGGGCTTTTTTTGGTTGGTAGTCTTTTGGATGGCTTCTTCAATTTTTTCCTTTGTTGTTGGTCTGTTTAAATTGTGTGTGTCTTCCTGACTCAATCTGGGCAGATCGTATGACTTAAGAAATTTATCCATATCTTCACTATCTTGTATTTTATTGGAATATAGGGTTTCAAAATACTTTTTAATTATCTTCTGTATTTCTGTAATGTCTGTTTGATATTGCCTTTTTCATCCCGTATGTTAGTAATTTGAGTTCTCTCTCTTTTTCTCTTCATTAGCATGGCTAAGGGCCTGTCGATCTTATTTATTTTTTCAAAGAACCAACTTTTAGTATTTTCAATTTTTTTCCATGTCTTTTTTTTTTGTTTCAATTTCGCTGATTTCTGCTCTAATTTTAATTATTTCTTGTCTTCTACTACATTTGCTGTTGTTTTGCTCTTCCTTTTCTAGGTTTTTGAGGTGTAGAGTGAGTTCATTTATTTGTTGGGTTTTTCTTTTCTTGAGGAAAGAACTCTAAGAAATGAATTTTCCTCTTAAAACTGCTTTCATTGTGTGCCATAGATTCCAGTATGTCGTGTCTGTATTGTCATTTGTCTCAAGAATTTTTTTTTATCTCCTCCTTTATGTCTTCTGTAACCCATTGATCATTCAGGAACATATTGTTCATTTTCCATGTGATGTAGGATTTTTCCTTCCTTCTTTTATCATTGATTTCCAGTTTCATTCGATTATGATCAGATAAAATGCATGGTATTATTTCCACACCTTTATATTTACTAACAGTTGCCCTATGGCATAATATATGGTCTATCATTGAGTAGGATCCATGTGCTGCTGAGAAGAACGTGTATCCACTTGAGGATGGTTGATATATTCTATATATGTCGGTTAAGTCTAGGTAATTGATTGTGTTATTGAGTTCTGTAGTTTTTTTATTCAGCTTTTGTCTAGAGGATCTGTCTAATGTTGAGAGTGGAGTGTTGAAGTCATCCATAATTATTGTGTTGTAGTCTATTTGACTCTTGAACTTGAGGAGAGTTTGTTTTATGAAAGTTGCAGCTCCATTGTTGGGTGCACACAAATTGATAATTGTTATGTCTTGTTGATGGATGGTTCCTTTTAACAGTATATAGTGGCCTTCTTTATCCCTTTTGATTAACTTAGGTTCGAAGTTGATTTTATTCGATATGAGTATGGCCACTCCTGCTTGCTTCCGAGGGCCATGTGAGTGGTATGATTTTTCCCAACCTTTTACCTTCAGCCTGTGTATGTCTTTTCCTATCATATGAGTCTCCTGAAGGCAGCATATTGTTGGATTTGTTTTTTTGATCCAGGTTACTAGCCTATGTCTTTTGATTGGTGAATTTAGGCCATTAACATTTAAGGTTACAATTGAAATATAGTTTGTACTTCCAGTCATGTTTATTTATTTATTTATTTTAGTTTGGCTAGTTTTTACCTTTGGTTATTTTTCTCCCCCTTTACTGAGATACCTTTCGCTCTTAGTTTGTGGCACTATTTTTCAATTCCTCTTCTTGTAGTATTTTGCTCAAAATGCTTTGCAGTGCTGGTTTTCTGGCTGCAAATTCTTTTAGCTTCTGTTTATTGTGAAAGATTTTAATTTCATTGTCAAATCTGAAGCTTAATTTTGCTGGATACAGTATTCTTGGTTGGAATCCATTATTTTTCAGTGTTTGAAATACATTGTTCCAGGATCTTCTCGCTTTCAAAGTGTGTGATGAAAAATCAGTCGTTAACCTAATTGGTTTACCCCTGAATGTAATCTGCCTCCTTTCTCGTAGCTTTTAATATTCTCTCCTTGTTCTGTATGTTGGCTATCTTCATAATTATATGTCTTGGAGTTGGTCTATTACGGTTTTGAATGTTTGGGGTCCTGTAGGCTTCCAGGATTTGGCAATCCATTCCATCTTACATCTCTCGGAAGTTTTCTAGAATTATTTCATTTAATAGGTTGTCTATTCCTCTTGTTTTAATCTCTATGCCTTCTTCTATCCTGATGACTCTCAAATTTGTTTTTTTATGACATCCCATATCTCTTGAATAGATTGCTCATGAGATTTAAGCATCTTTTCTGTGTTGACTATATTCTTTTCAAGTTGATAAACTTTGTCTTCATTGTCTGATGTTCTGACTTCTACTTGATTTAGTCTATTTGTAATATTCTCATTTGAGTTTTTAATTTGGTTTATAGTTTCCTGCATTTCTAGGATTACTGTTTGATTTTTTTTAAGATCTCTATCTCCTGGTAAAGCTCGTTCTTTGCCATTTGAATTTGTTTGTTTAATTCGTTTTCAAAATATACTTTCATTACTTGGACTTCCTGTCTCATGTCTTCTGTAGTATTCCTTTCCATTTGAGTTAGGTATGCCTTGAGTTCTTTCCCTATACATGTTTCTGATGCTTCTAGGTCCTCCTGTAGATTTAAGTTGTCCTGCATTGTTTGTACTCCTTTTTCCCCTGTTTTTTCATGATGTTCACGTTACTTTCCAGCTCTATTTGATTGCTGTGTTTCTGCTCTCTCCTATAGATTTGTTTTGGTTTTGTATATCACTGTTGTCTCTTCTTTGTGTTGGTAGACTATGCCTGCTAAAGTGGATTCCGCTGGGAAGGAATTTCGACTGCCGAGCTCCAGTGACGTCACCTCTCTGCTATGGCGGGCCCCAGGCTCCTTCCTGGGGTGTCCGAATGGGGTGGTGGGACTGGACCGTCTCTGGTTGGTTTCAGCTCCCGGTCGTCAGCAGGCGTGCAGTCTCGAGCCGCCCAGTCGCACGGGCAGCGGGCAGGCTGTCGCCAGCGGGCGGGCGATCTCTAGCCGCCCAGTTGCGCGGTCAGTTGCCGGTAGGCGTGCGGTCTCCAGCTGCCTAGTCACGTGGGCCTGGCCTCTAGTCCCCTGGTTTCTCCTACTAGTCCTGGCTTCTCCTGCTAGAGAAGTCTTCCCCTGAGTGATGCCTCTTGGCAGTTCAAACTGTACTCTGGGCCTGCCGTTTGCTGGGTGTGGAGGGTGGCTATTGTGAACCCCAGCACTCTATTGTTTTGATTTTTTCCTCTTGCCCCTCCTCCAGTGCTGGCAAGACAGGTTTTGTTTTTGCCTGATGGGAGGGGGAGTTGGAAGTCAGGTTTCTCTAGTTTTCCCCATGTCTTTATGCAGGCTTGTTCTGATAATCCCTCCCCTGGAATGCCTAGGAGAGATTTTATGCGAATTTTCCGCTGTATGGGAGATGGGCTGAGTAACACATACCTGTTTTATTGTTGCAATCTGTCGGAGACTGGCGGTGGTTATGTCAGCAATCCAAGATGGTGGCAGCTGGCTTCCTTGGTGGAGTTTCTGTTGTGGGGGATAGAACTGGACCACTTCCTTCCCCATCTGAAGTCCCGAACTCAGCCCAGGGCTCAGTGAGGACCCAGCCGGCAGGAATCCACAGAATCCGTAGCAACGTTTCTCTCTGCTTACTGGTCACTTCTCGGCGGCGCCCTGCCGTCTGTAGCCACAGGGCAGGCCGCACGGATCAGTCAGGCTGGATCTCCGGTCGCACATTTGGCATGTGTTTGAGACTCAATTACCGGACCTGGGTGCTGGAAATCCTTCCTCTAGGTTTCGGTGCACCCCAATTTTGCTGTAAATTCCTAACAAGATAGTTTTTTGTTCTTCTAACTCGTTATTCACCTGCGCAGTGACTGGGTACACGGGCTGTGATGCAGTCTATTTGCAGCCATCTTTCAGGCTTCCCCTGATCCATTTATCTCTTGAAGGGCATGTAGGTTGGATCCATAGCTTAGATATTATGAATTGAGCTGCTATAAACATTGATGTGGCTGCTAAAATATGCTGATTTCGAGTCCTTTGAGTATATGCCAAGGAGTGGGATAGCTAGGTCAACTGGTGGTTCCAGTCTAAGCTTTATGAGGAATCTGCATACTGCTTTCCAGAGTGGTTGCACCAAATTGCAATCCCTTCAGGAATGTATGAGTGAACCTTTTCCCCCCAAATCCTCTTTGACATTTATTGTTACTTGTATTTTTAATAATTGCCATTCTGTCTCCAGTGAGATGAAATCTTAGTGTACTTTTAATTTTTGCATTTCTCTAATTGCTAGGAGTGTTGAATATTTTTTTTCATATATTCCTGATCATATTTTTTCTTCTTTGAAGTGAATGTTCAGTTTCTGTGCCATTTATTGTTATTTGTTTTTCTGGTGTTAAGTTTTTGGAGTTCTTTATATATCCTGGAGATTAATACTGTATCTGAGGTGTAGGTGGCAAAGATTTTCTCCTATTCTGTAGCCTCTTTACATTCTTGATTGTGTCCTTTGCTGTGAAGCAGCTTTTCAGTTTGATACCATTCTATTTATTCTTTACTTTACTTCTTGCACTTTAGGAGTCTTGTTGAGGAACTCATTTCCTAAGCTGGTATGGTGGAAGGTTGGGCCTACAGTTTCTTCTATTAGGCACAGACTCTCTGGTCTAATGCCTAGGTCCTTGATCTACTTTGAGTTTTAAGCGGGGTTAGAAATAGAGGTCTAATTTCATTTTGCTACATATGGATTTCCAGTTTTCCCATCACTATTTGTTGAAGAGGCTATCTTTTCTCCATTGTATGTATTTGGCACCTTTGTCTAGTATAACTGTATTTATGTGAGTTTGTCTGTGTCTTCTATTCTGTATGATTGGTCTTCATGTCTGTTCTGGTGCCAATATCATGCTGTTTTTGTTACTGTAGCTCTGTCGTATAATTTAAGGTCTGATATTGTGATGCCTCTTGTATCACTTTTCTGACTAAGGATTACTTTGGCTATTCTGGGCCTCTTAGTTTTCCAAATGAATTTTATGACTGCTTTATCTATTTCTATGAAGTATGTTATTGGAATTTTAATAGGAATTGCATTAAATCTCTATATTGCTTTTGGCAGTGTGGCCATTTTGACAATATTAATTTTGCCTATCCAAGAACATTGGCAATCTTTTTATCTTCTAAAGTCTTCAATTTCTTTCTTTAGTGTTCTGTAGTTTTCATTGTAGAGGTCTTTCACCTCTTTTCTTGGATTGATTCCCAATTATTTCAGTTTTTTTTTTTATCCCATTGTGAATGAATAGTTTTCCTAATTTCTCTTTCAGTTGGTACATCACTAATGTATAGGAACACAACTGATTTATGAGTTTGCTGAATTCACTTATGCGTTCTAGAAACTTTCTGGTGAAGTTGTTTTGGGTCTTCTAAATATAGAATCATGTCGTTGGCAAATAGGGACAGTTTGAGTTCTTCTTTTCCAATTAATATCCCTTTAATTTCTCTCTCCTGGCTAAGAGCTCTGGATAGAGTTTAAAGGACTATGTTAAATAGAAGTAGTGAAAAGGGCATCCCTGTCTTGTTCCACTTTTTAGAGAAAGTGCTTTCAATTTTTTTCTCGATTTAGAATGATATTGGCCTTGAGTTTAGCATAATGTTGAGGTATGTTCCTACTATCCTTAGTTTTTCTAGCGTTTTGAAGATGAATGGATGCTGTATTTTATCAAATAGTTTTTCTGTATCTATTGAGATAATCATGTGATTCTTTAATTCTGTTGATGTGATGGATTATGTTTACTGATTTCTATATGTTGAACGAACCTTGCATCCCTGAGGTAAACCCCACTTGATCAAGGTGCATTATCTTTTTAATATTTTTTGTATGCAATTTGCCAGTATTTTATTAAGATTTGCCAGTATTTTATCTAGCCTCATAGAATGAGTTTGGAAGGGTTCTCTTCTTTTCTGTTTCTTAGAATGATTTCAGGAGGATTGGTGTTAGTTCTTCTTTGACTATCTAGTAGAACTCAGCTGAGAATCGGTCTGGTCCTGGGCTTTTCTTTCTTGGTGGTCTTTTGATGGTATCTTCAGTTTCACTGCTTGAAACTGCATGCTAAAATCACTCAGTATTATGTTGTGGTCAAATCAACTGATTTGGTTGATTGTAGATGCCCCATTGTTTGGGGCATATATAGTTACAATTGTTACTTCTTTTTGATATATCATTCCCTTTAGCAGTATGAAATATCCTTCTTTGTACCTTCTGATCAATTTTGTCTTGAAGTTCACTTTATCTGATGAGTTTAGAAACCCCTGCTTGTTTATGAGATCCATGTGAATGATATGTACTTTCACATTCTTTTACCTTCAGTCTGTGGGTATCTTTGCCTTTGAGGTGAGTCTCTTGGAGACAGCATATTGTTAGGTTTTGTTTTTTAATCCAATCTGCCAATCTTATATGTTTTGATTGGTGAGTTTAGGCCATTTACATTGAATGTTATTATTAAGAAATGATTTTTATTCCCTGTCATTTTGATTTATTTCTGGTTTTTAATTTAAATTCACTTATCTTTTGGCTATTCTTCTAGTTTGGTTCCTCTATTTGCTAGTTTTCACTTTTATTTTTATTTCTTCTTTAATAAATATTTTATTGAGAATATTTTGTAGTGCAGGCTTTCTAGTTGTGAATTCTTTTAACTTTTGTTTATTTGAAGGTTTTTATTTCATTTTCAATTCTGAAGCTCAGTTTTGCTTGGTATAGTATTCTTGGCTGGCATCTTTTTTTTTTTCCAGAAAAAAATATATTGGTGTTGGTATATATTATTCCAACACTTCCTAACTTTGAAGATCTGGGTTGAGAAATCTGCTGAGATCCAGACTGGTTTCCCTATAAATGTGACATTCATTTTTCTCTGGCAGCCTTTAGGCTTACATCCCCGTTCTGTATGTTAGGCATTCATTTTCATAATGTGCCTTGATATGGATGTATTGTAATTTTATATAAGTGGAGTCAGGTAAGCCTCCTGTATTGGACTTTTCATTTCCTTTTTTAGGTTTGGTAAATTTTCTGATGTTATTTCATTGAAATGATTGTGCATTCCTTTGGTTTATATCACCAACCCTTTATCTATCCTGATAAATCTTGAATTTGGTCTTTTCAGATTATCTCATGTTTCTTTAAGTTCTGTTAGTCTCTTAATAGCTTTTCTCCATGGTCAACTATGTTGTCTTCACTGCCTGAAACACTGTCTTCCAAGTGGTCTAGTCTGTTGGTGATGTTTTCCATTGAATCTTGAGTTTTGTTTATTGATTCTTTCATTTCTAGGATTTCTGTTTGACTTTTTTTCAGAGTCTCTCTTTATGGAAGTGGTTTTTCACTTCCTGTATTTTCTCTTTGTTGTCAATTCTTACATTGTTCCTCACCTCACAGATCAATTGAACTGTGTGCATTCTAAACTTTTTCTCTGACACTTTTTTTCCACTGTAGTGTTGATGGATTCTGTTATTGAAGCATCTTGGTTTATTTGGGGTGAATTTTTCTCCAGCTTTTTCAAGTTGTTTGTGTGTCTACCCATTTAACACTATGGATCTGAGGCAGTAGAGATTCTACCCTGTAGACTTGCAGTGTCCCTGAAAGTTTCCACTACCTCACTGTTTAGGGGTAGACAAATAATACCAACAACCTGTGCAAACAATATATAACATTCACCAGAAAGTTCCTGGTAGGCTGTCTAAAGTGTTCATTGTTACTATAAACAGAAATGATATGGTCAGTTATTGTCTAAGTTTGCAAAAGAGTTTGCAATTTAAAATAGTGGAGATGGAGAGAACAGAAGTGATGTAGGATGTGATAATTATGAGGGAGGAGGAGTGAAGATAGAAGTAAAAAATTAAAGGAAAAGTGAAAGAGAATAATAGAGATTGGCTATTAGAATAAAAGAGAGAAAGACAACCAAGGGAAACAGATAAGTGAGAGAAAAAGTATAAAGTAAAAATTTTAAAAAATAAAATACAAACAAAAGTGAAATGTACTCATCAGACATCCTAGTCCTCAAAAAATTGATCCATGAAAAATAATTTGCTTCAGTTCTAGAATGTGGAAAAAAACACGTAAATGTCCATGAACCATGAAAAGTTAAACAGTTGTTTTCATTGGAGTTCAAAAATTGTTTTCCTTCTCAGCAGTGTTAGGTGGGGACATCTGGAGAGTGATGCTTGCTTCCACACTCAGGGTGGGTTGCTAGAGTGAGAGAGGTAATCCCATAGGCAGAACTCCTGGAGGTAGGGTTTAAACTTAGGTAGGCTCCAGGCTGTTGGGTTAATGCCAGTTGGTCTGGAGGTTTTAAATTAGCATACCTCCAGGCTCTAGCAATTGATGGTCCACAGTGGAAGACTGCACCCCAGAATCTCCCCTGGGTGTGTTGGATGAGCCAGTTTTTAGTCTACTCCATCACTTGTGGACTCCACATTTTCTAATGTCAGGCTCAGTCTCCAAACTCGATCTCTCCTTTCCCCAGCCCTTTCAAATTCCTTGACAGGTGTCTCTCTCCTAGCCAGTCCTGCAAGCAGCCAGATTGGAGGAGGAGTGGGAGAGCCAGGTGTGTTTCCACTATTGTCCCCTTTGTAAATCTCTCTCCATGTTTATTTTTTTCCTGGTCACTGAGGCACATTCTATGTTATGCAGTGTGGGTTTGCCGGTATTTCCAGCCAAACTCTGGTTTGCCAAGAATCAGCTCCTTCAGATGCTGGCTCCTGCACTGCAGCTGCAGAATGGTTCCTTCCTCTGTCTTACACATGCAGCCAGGGGAGAGTGGAGCTTGTTTTCTGTGCAAGGATATTTTGCAGTAATTTTCAGTTTACTTGGGCAGTGTCTTTGATCTCTAACTCTCTGTTCCCAGACACACCTCAGTCCTCCTAAAAATGTGGGTTCCTTTAATTCTCTTATCCCTCCACTTTGCTCACTGAGGACTGCTCTATCTGGTGCCTCCAGCTATGAAATCAGATGTTGCACTTGGGATTATTCCTTATTATATCCAACCTCCTGAGTCCCCTGATATGCTTTGAATATATTAAGTTCCAGTAAAATTCCCCCCTCCACCTTTTCTTTTCTTTCTTTCTTTTTTTTTTTTTTTGGAGCACCCACCTTGCTGAGAAGCTACCTATCTGCTTTCTTGGTTTCATTTCACAGAGCTGCCAGAGAAGCAACATTCTCTATTCCACCATCTTAAAAACCCTCCCCCGCTAAATTCACCAATTTTAAATGTGCAATTCAATGAGTTTTGACGCAGGCATATCATTATATGATCACCATCACAATGAAGTTATAGACCATTTCCATTACCCCAAAGTGTTCTCCTTGAAGTCACTCAGCTCCCAGAATTCAGATGTTCTTTTTGCCATTATGGATTAACATTTTGTAGAATGCAATTTAAATGAAATACATCATATTTTTTTGAACTTTTGCATATGGTTTTCCAGTTATTTCAAAACCGTCTTTTCTCCACAGATTGCTCTTGTATTTCTTTGAAGATCAGTTTGGCATTCATGGGGGGGGCTATTTCTAAACTCTCTATTTCATTGATTTATATGTTTATGCTAGTAGTCTTCAACCAAGGTGATTTTATACTCTCCACATCCCTGGGGGATACCATTTGGCAATGTCTGGAGACAGTGTTAGTTGTCACAGCTTTAGTTCTATTGGTATTTAATGGGTATAAGCCAAGGATGTTGCTAATCATTCTACGATGCAGCTTTCCAGAATGAAAAATTATCTGGCCCAAAATATTAGAGCTGAGGTTTTGAAATGCTGGTCAGTACATTTGCCAGTATCACATTATCTTGATTAGTATGTATTTCAACTTAGAAATCAGGCTGCGTAATTCCCCAACTTTTGTATTTGTTTATTATGTTAGTACATTATGGTTATATATAATAGTGGTATTTATTTTGAGATGTTCATAAGTATATATGACATAATTGTTCCATTTCATTCCCCAGTACTCCCTTCCCTCTCCTCTCCCTGACCCCCTTCCCCTATTTCACTGATCTTCCTCCTATTTATTTATTTTAATTAGTACATTATAATTATATATAAAAGTGGGATTCATTGTGATATATTCATACACAACATAATTTGGTAGACTGATTTGCAGTTTCTCCTTTTCTCACCTCTCCTCTCTCCCCTTTGAACCTCTTCATCTATTCTATTGTTCTCCCTTCTATTTTATGAGATCCCTGTTTTTTCTTCATTTCTCTCTAGTCTGCATATGAGAGAAAATATTTGTTTCTTGACTTTCTGCATCTGGTTTATTTTACTTAGCACGATGTTCTCCAGTTTACCCACAGATGTCATATCATTTTTCTTTATGGCTGATTAGAACTCCATGGTGTGTGGTGTGTGTGTGTGTGTGTGTGTGTGTGTGTGTGTGTGTGTGTGTGTGTACATACACACAGGCTGGTTCTGTACCTTGTTTATTGTGAACTGTACTGCTTTAAATATAGGAATACAGGTATCACTGTAATATGTTCATTTCAGCCATTTTGGATACATACCAAGGAGTGGAATAGCTAGGTCATGTGGTAATTGCATTTCTGATCTTGTGATTCATTTCTGATCTTTTGCGGGGTCTCCATAATGATTTCCATATTGACTATATTAATCTTCATTCCTACCAACAATGGGTAAGTCTTCTTTTCTTCCCATATCCTTGCCAGCATTTATTATTATTATTTATATCTTTGATGCTTGTCATTCTAACCAGGGTCAAATGAAGTCTCAGTATAATTTTGATTTGTATATCCCTGATTGCTAAGGATATTGAACATATTTTCATATATTTGTTAGCCATTTGCACCAATGAACTAAATTCATTAGTTCATTCCCCATTTATTGATTTCATTATTTGGGGTTTTGGGTGTTTCTTTTGTTTTTTTAAAATATATTCTGGATATTAATCCTCTATTTTAAGACTAACTAGCTGGAAAAGATTTTCTCACATTCTGTAAGCTCACTTTCATGCTCTTGTTTCCTTTCTTGTGCAGAAGCTTTTAAGTTTAATGCCATTCTATTTACTGGTTATTGGTTTTATTTCTTGAGGTTTAGGAGTTTTAATTAAGGAAGTCACTACATGAGTCTATTCAGTGGTATACTGACAATATGTCTTCTTCTAACATTTACAAAATTTCTGGTGTAATTCTGAGGTTCCAGTTGGAGTTGACTTTTGTTCAAGAAGATAGGTAGGTATCTAGTTCCATTCTTCTGCATATAGATTTTCAGTTTTTATCTTAAAAAAACTTTTTTTCTCCAATATACATTTTTGGCATTTTTGTCAAGGATGAGATGACTTTATCTTTGTGGGTTTTTCTCTGACTTCTGTTCCACTGGTCTTCATGTCCATTCTTATGTCAATACTATGGTATTTTTTGGTTACTAAAATCCTGTAGCATAATTTGAAGTTGGATTAGTGATACCTCCAGCCATATTTTGTTTCTCAGAATTGCTTTGACTGTTTGGGTCTTTTATTCTTTCATATGAATTTTAGAACTGTTTTTTGTAGTTCTGAAAAGACTATAGGTTGGAGATTACACTGAATCTATAAATCACTTTTGGTAGAATGGCATTTTAAGAATATTAATCTGCCATCTAAGAACATGGGAGTTCTTTCCATCTTCTAATGTCTTCTTCACTTTCTTTATAGATCTATAGTTTTCATTGTAGAGGACTTTTCACCTCATTGGTTTTCCCAGGTGTTTTTTGGTTTTGAGGCTCTTGTGAATGGAATTGTTTTATTGATTTTCATTGGGTTTATTATTGGTATGTAGAAAACTATTGATTTTTCTATGTTGATCGTGTCTTGCTACTTTGCTCTATTTTTTTCAGCTCTAAAAGTCTTCTGGAGAAATTTTCTTTGCGGGGGAGTGTGGTGTCAGGTTCTTTTAAGTGTAGGATCATATCATCTGCAAATAGAAAGCATTTGACTACTTTTCCTGTTTGTCTCCCTTTAATTTGCTTCTTTGCCTAATTGCTCTGGCTAAAATATCAAGAACTCTATTGAACAGGAATGGTTAAAATGGGCATCCTTGTCTTATTACAGATTTTAGAGATAATACTTTCAGTGTTTTCCTATTCAGTATGATGTTGGCTTTGAGTTTGACATGAGCCTTTTTGATGTTGAGATAACAATAAAATTTCTTCAATGTGTTTAACATGAATGTGTGCTGGTTTTGTCAAAGGATGTATCTGCATCTGTTAATATGGTCATGTGATTTTTATCTTTGCAGAAGTAAGAATTGGGGGGCTGGGCATATGGCTCAGTGGTACAGTACTTGCCTAGCATGTTTGAGGCACTGGGTTCAATTCTCAGCACCAAATATAAATAAATGAATAAAATAAGGATCCATCAATATCTAAAAAAAATTTTTTTAAAAAAAAGAAGTAAGAACTGTCTTCTACTGGTAAAGGATCCTATCTGACAAGAAGACATGATGATTATAAATAATTTGTGCACCAAACATCTACTTACATTAAAAAAAAAAACTCTACTTGACATAAATATCCCAAAGTCAGTAGATCCTAATAAAATCTTCTACTGACTTTGAAATTAGTTTGTCTTGCTTTTCTAAGGCTTTGAGATGTAACATTAGATTATTTGGGATCTTTACAGAAGTAAAAGTAAAGATTATGTGATGAATTAAATATTTAGTGAAACCAACTTAATCATGTTGCATAATATTCTTTGTGGGTTTTAATGCAGATTGCTAATATTTTATTAAGAATTTTTGCATCTATTTTCATCAGGAATATAGATCTATAGTTTTCTTTCCTTGGTATGTTCTTATCTGGTTTTGACATCAGGGTAATATTGGCTTCTTAATATGAATTTGGAAGATTCCCCCCTTTCTATTTTGTGGAATAATTTGAGGAGGTGTAATTCTTCTTTAAAGATCTGGTGGAATTCAGCTGAGACTTAATCTGGTCCTGGGCTTTTCTTTGTTGGAAAGCTTTTTCTTACTGTCCCAATCTCATTGCTTGCTGTTGATCAACTTAGGTTCTTTATATCCTCTTGTTTCAATTTGGGCAGGTCATATGAATCTAGAAGTTTGTTAGTATCATCTAGATTTTCTGATTTGTTGGAGTATAAATGTTCAAAATAGGTCCTAATAATCCTCTAGTTTTCAGAAATATCTTTAGTGATATTTTTCATCTCTAATTGTATTGATTTGGGTCTTCTCTTTCTTTTAATTAGTTTGGCTAAGGGTTTATCAATCTTGTTATATTTTCAAAGTAACAATTCTTTCTTGCATTAATCATTCAAATTTTTATTATGTATTTTATTAACATTGACTCTGAACTTAATTTTTTTCTATCTTCTATTGACTTTAGAATTAGTTTGTTCTTACTTTTCTAAGGCCTTGAGAGGTAACATTAAATTATTTGAAATCTGTTGTTATTTAATGCAGGAACTCAATGCTATGATCTCTCCTTTTAGAACTGCCTTTATAGTGTTCCAGCAATTCTGATATGTTGTATCTCTGTTCTTGTTTAAGAATTTTTTTATTTCTTCTATTTTCTTCTATGACTCATTCCTCATTCAAAAGCATATTATTCAATCTTCATATGTGCTATTGTTTGCTAATTTTATTCCATTATGGTTTCTGATAGGATGCATGGAATTATCTCAATGTTTTTTTCTTTTTGTATTTGCTAAGACTTGCTTTGTCTCCTAGACTAAGTTCTACTTTGGAGAATGTTCCATGTACAGCTGAGAGGAAATGAGTTCAGTTGTTGATGAACTAAATAATCTGTGGATGTCTGTTGAGTTTATTTGATTACTTTTTAGGTCTGAAATGTCTTAGTTTATGTCTGCAGATATATATATGTTGGTGAGTGAGGTATGTTGACATTACCCAGTATTATTTTATTGGAATCTATATAGATTTTTATGACAAGTAGAGTTTATTTTATGTAAGTAGATGCCCAGATATTTGGGGCACAGATATTTATATTCATTATGTCTTCATGTTAGACAGTTTCCTTTACCAGTATGAAGGAACCCACTGTCTCTTCTGATTAATTTTGGCTTGATGTCTGCTTTTTTGGATAAGCGAGTAGCTACTCTTACTTGCTTTCAGTCCATTTGCAATGGGATATCTTTCCATCTTTTAACCTTCAGCCTCTGAATATCTTTGTCTATTAAGTGAATCTCTTGTAAATAACATATATTTCTATCTTGTTTTTTTCTTCTTTTTTAACTATTTTTTATTTGTTTTAATTAGTTATACATGATAGTAGAGTGCATTTCTCCTCTCCTCCCCTCCCTTCACTTCCCTCTACCTAATCTAAGGTAATGCTATTCTTCTGTAGTGTCCCCCACCTAATTGTGAATTAGCATTCATGTATTAGAGAAAACATTTGGCTTTTGTTTTTTGGGATTGGCTTATTTCACTTTTTAATCCACTTTGCCCATCTCTGTCTTTTAATTGGAGAGTTAAGACCATTTACATTCAGTATAATTATAAAAAGATGATTATTATTTCTTGCTATTTTCATTTCTTTCTAATGTTTAATTTATATTTGATTCTTCTTTACTTGACCACTCTTTTAGTAACATTCTTCCACTTTCTGGCTCTAAAATTTGTTTTTCATTTCTTTGTGTAATATTTTTTTATATTATTATACTGTTTTTGCCATTTTCATTACAGCGTTTTATGTAGTTCTGCCTTAGTAATTGTTAATTCTTTTAGTTTATGCTGATCTTAAAATTTTTTAATTTCTTAAATTCTGAAGGACAACTTTGCTGAGTATAAAAATCAAGGCTGGCAGTTTTTTCTTTCAGGGCTTTGTAAATATTGTTCGAAAACCTCCTGGATTTTAGAGTCAGTACTGAGAAATTGGGAGTAATTCAGATTGGCTTACCTGTAAAAATGACCTGCTGTTTTTCTTTTTTGAAGCTTTTAAAATTCTTTGTTCTGTTTAGACATTTTAGTTATAATGTCTTAGAGCTTATCTTTTTAGATCTTGTCTATGTGAGATTCTGAATGCCTCCTGCATTTGGATTTCTATCTCATTTTCTGATATTAGTTTACTGAAAAGGTAATGGATGCTCTTAAAACTATATTGGTACCCTCTTCAATGCCAATGGTCATCAGATTTAGTCTCTTAATGTTATCAATATTCTGGTAATGGTCACTTATTATCTTAGCTAAATATTTAGCTGTTCCAATTTTAGGGGGAAATGTTTGCAGTATTTTCAAGGTTATATGCCTTCTCTTCAGAGAGTGAAGATCTGTCTTCTGTATGATCTAATATGTTATTCATGCTTTCAACTGAATTTTAAATTTGTTTTATTATGTCTTTCATTTCCAGTATTTTTTTTCATAATCTCTTTATTGAAGTTTTGTTTTATCCCCTGTGTTTTCTTTAGTCCATTCTTCAAGTCTTCTTTAAGTTCATTTCTCCATTGCTTTTCTAAATTTATTTAGTGAGTTAGTTTGGTACCAAGGATTGAACCCAGGGATGCTTAACCACTAAGCTACATCCACAGCCCTTTTTATTTTTTTATTTAGAGACATGGTCTCCCTGAGTTGCTTAGGGCCTCACTGAGTTGCTGAGGCTGGCATTGAACTTACAATCCTCCTTCCTCAGCTTCCTGAATTGCTGAGATTATAGGCATGCAACACCACAGCCATCTAGGGATGCAGTCTTAAATGTAGACTCTACAAGACGGCTGCCTGGCATAGTTTTCCTGTAGCAATTTGAGATAAATTGTGAGTTTCACCTTCACTAAGTGTCTTTTATACTCCTTTCCCAGTTGAAATTAGACTGGGTTTCTATTCTACTGATATTAAGAAATTAAGCTTGGGGGCTTTTCCTCTCCATCTTTCTCCTTTTTACCCCTCTCTCCTGATCTGCCCTGGTCAGAGTTCAGGAAATAATGAATTCTTTCCTGTTTTCTGGACCTGTAACTATTTCCTGTTTTCTGAGTCCCTCAAGTCTTTGACTAACTATTATTGTATTTTAGAGTATTCATTCTGACCCCCATCACTCTGGTCAACTCTGGTTCTTTCATTGGTTCAATTCTGGACTGCAGAGCAATGGAGACTTGCTTCCTAGATCCTCTGCTCCATTTTTCCTCTCTCTAAATATGTAGTTTTTGAACAGAGAATAACTTTCTGCTTGCCAATCTATATGCTTTTTGGTTTTCGTTCTGTTGCAATGACTTCTACCTCTGACACAATGTTAAATAAAAGTAGTGAGAGTGACTATCCTTGACTTATTTCTGATCTTTAGAAGAAAACTACTCATTTTTTCACCATTAAGTTTGCTGTCAGCTCTAGTTTTTTTCTCCCCTTCTTTCTTCCACAGACCTCCTTATCAGTTTGAAGAAGGATCTTTCTATTTCTAGTGTGTTGAAAACTTAATCAATAGGTGCTGAATTATGTAAAATGTTTTCTGCATCTATTGAAATGACCATTTTCTTTTCTCTTTATTCTGTTGATATGACCAGTTGCATTGATTTTTTTTTTCAACAGGTAAACTTTGCATTCTTGGGATAAAGCCCAACTGGTTGTGATATATTTTCGTGCATTGTTTATGTTCATGAGTGACATCAATATTTTTGTCCTTTTCTAGTCTGGGTATCATGTTATACTAGAATTATAAATTGCATCACAAGGTATCCCTTCTTATTTTTCTTTTTTTTTATTGGTTGTTCACAACATTACAAAGCTCTTGACATATCATATTTCATACATTAGAATCAAGTGGGTTATGAACTCCCATTATTACCCCAAATAAAGATTGCAGAATCACATTGGATACACATCCACATTTTTACATACTGCCATATTAGTGACTGTTGTATTCTGCTACCTTTCCTATCCTCTGCTATCCCCCTTCCCCTCCCCTCCCATCTTCTCTCTCTACCCCATCTACTGTAATTCATTTCCCTCCATGTTTATTATTGAATTCCTCTCACAACCTCTATTATGTAATTTTGTATAACAATGAGGGTCTCCCTCCATTTCCATGCAATTTCCCTTTTTTCTCCCTTTCCCTCCCACCTCAAGTCTCTGTTTAATGTTAATTTTTTCTTCCTGCTCTTCCTCCCTGCTCTGTTCTTACTTGCTCTCATTATATCAAAGAAGACATTTGGTATTTGTTTTTTAGGGATTGGCTAGCTTCACTAAGCATAATCTGCTCTAGTGCCATCTATTTCCCTGCAAATTCCATGATTTTGTCACTTTTTAGTGCTGCGTAATACTCCATGGTGTATAAATGCCACATTTTTTTATCCATTCATCTATTGAAGGGCATCTGGGTTGATTCCACAATCTAGCAATTGTGAATTGTGCTGCTATGAACATCGATGTGGCAGTATCGCTGTAGTGCGCTCTTTTAAGGTCTTCAGGAAATAGTCCGAGAAGGGCAATAGCTGGGTCAAATGGTGGTTCCATTCTCAGCTTTCCCAATAATCTCCATAATGCTTTCTAAATTGGCTGCACCCGTTTGCAGTCCTACCAGCAGTGTACAAGTGTACCCTTTTCCCCACATCCTCGCCAGCACTTATTGTTGTTTAACTTCATGATGGCTGCCAATCTTACTGGGGTGAGATGGTATCTTAGGGTGGTTTTGATTTGCATTTCTTTGACTGCTAGAGATGGTGAGCATTTTTTCATGTACTTGTTGATTAATTGTATGTCCTCCTCTGTGAAGTGTTTGTTCATGTCCTTGGCCCATTTGTTGATTGGGTTATTTGTTTTCTTAATGTCTAATTTTTTGAGTTCTTTGTATACTCTGGATATTAGGGCTCTATCTGAAGTGTGAGGGATAAAAATTTGTTCCCAGGATGTAGGCTCCCTATTTACCTCTCTTATTGTTTCTCTTGCTGAGAAAAAACTTTTTAGTTTAAGTAAGTCCCATTTGTTGATTCTTGTTATTAACTCTTGTGCTATGGGTGTCCTATTAAGGAATTTGGAGCCTGACCCCAAAATATGTAGATCGGAGCCAACTCTTTCTTCTATCAGACGCAGAGTCTCTGATTTGATATCTAGCTCCTTGATCCACTTTGAGTTAACTTTTGTGCATGGCGAGAGAAAGGGATTCAGTTTCATTTTATTGCATATGAATTTCCAGTTTTCCCAACATCATTTGTTGAAGATGCTGTCCTTCCTCCATTGCATGATTTTGGCTCCTTTATCAAATATAAGATAGTTGTAGCTTTGTGGATTAGTCTCTGTGTCCTCTATTCTGTACCATTGGTCCACCCGCCTGTTTTGGTACCAGTACCATGCTGTTTTTGTTACTATTGCTCTGTAATATAGTTTGAAATCTGGTATCGCTATACCACCTGATTCACACTTCCTGCTTAGAATTGTTTTTGCTATTCTGGGTCTTTTATTTTTCCATATGAATTTCATGATTGCTTTATCTACTTCTACAAGAAATGCCATTGGGATTTTGATTGGCATTGCATTAAACCTATAGAGGACTTTTGGTAATATCGCCATTTTGATGATGTTAGTTCTGCCTATCCATGAACAGGGTATATTTTTCCATCTTCTAAGATCCTCTTCTATTTCTCTCTTTAGGGATCTGTAGTTTTCATTGTATAAGTCTTTCACCTCTTTTGTTAGGTTGATTCTCAAGTATTTAATTTTTTTTTTTTGAGGATATTGTGAATGGAGTGTTTTTTCCTCATTTTCGTTTCAGAAGTTTTGTCGCTGATATACAGGAATGCCTTTGATTTATGTGTGTTGATTTTATGTCCTGCCACTTTGCTGAATTCATTTATTAGTTCTAGTAGTTTGTTTGTAGACCCTTTCGGGTCTTCTAGTTATAGAATCATGTCATCCGCAAATAGTGATAATTTAAGTTCTTCTTTTCCTATTTTTATGCCTTTAATTTCTTTTGTCTAATTGCTCTGGCTAGTGTTTCGAGAACTATATTGAATAGAAGTGGTGATAGGGGGCATCCCTGTCTTGTTCCAGATTGTAGAGGGAATGCCTTCAATTTTTCTCCATTCAGAATGATGCTAGCCTGAGGCTTAGCATAGACAGCTTTTACAATGTCAAGGAACGTTCCTGTTATCCCTAGTTTTTCTAATGTTTTGAACATAAAGGGATGCTGTACTTTGTAAAATGCTTTTTCTGCGTCTATTGAGATGATCATATGGTTCTTATCTTTAAGTTTATTGATGTGGTGAATAACATTTATTGATTTCCGTATATTGAACCATCCTTGCATCCCAGGGATGAATCCTACTTGATCATGGTGCACAATTTTTTTGATGTGCCTTTGTATCCAATACACCAGAATTTTATTGAGGATTTTTGCATCTAGGTTCATCAGAGATATTGGTCTGTAGTTTTCTTTCTTTGAGGTGTCTTTGTCTGGTTTCAGAATCAGGGTGATGTTGGCCTCATAGAATGAATTTGGTAGAGCTCCCTCTTTTTCTATTTCCTGAAATAACTTGAAAAGTATTGGTATTAATTATTCTTTGAAGGTTTTATAAATCTCCGCTGTGTACCCATCCAGTCCTGGGCTTTTCTTGGTTGGTAGTCTTTTCATTACTTCTTCTATTTCATCCATTGATATTGGTCTCTTTAAGTTGTGTGTATCCTCTTGACTCAGTCTGGGCAAATCATATGACCTAAGAAATTTATCAATGTCTTCACTATCTTCTATTTTATTGGAATATAGGTTTTCAAAATAATTTCTAATTGTCTTCTGTATTTCTGTAGCATCTGTTGTGATATTACCTTTTTCATCCCGTATGTTAGTAATTTAGGTTCTCTCTCTTCTTCGTTAGCATGGCTAAGGGTCTGTCGATCTTATTTATTTTTTCAAAGAACCAACTTTTAGTTTTGTTAAGTTTTTCAATAGTTACTTTTGTTTCAATTTCGTTGATTTCTGCTCTGATTTTAATTATTTCTTGCCTTCTGCTACATTTGCTGTTGTATTGCTCTTCCTTTTCTAGGGCTTTGAGATGAAGTGTGAGTTCATTTATTTGTTGGTTTTTCCTTTTTTTGAGGAATGACCTCCAGGCAATGAATTTCCCTCTTAAAACTGCTTTCATTGTGTCCCATAGATTCCGATATGTTGTGTCTGTGTTTTCATTTATCTCTAAGAATTTTTTGATTTCCTCCTTTATGTCTTCTGTAACCCATTGATCATTCAGTAACATATTGTTCATTTTCCATGTGATGTAGGATTTTTCCTTCTTCTTTTATCATTGATTTCCAGTTTCATTCCATTATGATCTGATAAAATGCATGGTATTATCTCCACCCCTTTATATTTACTGAGGGTTGCCCTATGGCATAATATATGGTCTATTTTTGAGATAGATCCATGTGCTGCTGAGAAAAAAGTATATCCACTTGATGATGGTTGATATATTCTATATATGTCGGTTAAGTCTAGGTTATTGATTGTGATATTGAGGTCAATAGTTTCTTTATTCAACTTTTGTTTGGAGGATCTGTCCAATGGTGAGAGAGGTGTGTTGAAGTCACCCATAATTATTGTGTTGTGGTCTATTTGATTCTTGAACTTGAGGAGAGTTTGTTTTATGAACGTCGCAGCACCATTATTTGGTGCATAAATATTGATAATTATTATGTCTTGTTGGTGAATGGTTCCTTTTAACAGCATATGTCATTCCTTATCCCTTTTGATTAACTTAGTCTTGAAGTCGATTTTATTCGATATGAGAATGGCCACCCCTGCTTGCTTACGAGGACCGTGTGCGTGCTATATTTTTTCCCAACCTTTCACCTTGAGCCTGTGTATGTCTTTGCCAATCAGATGTGTCTCCTAGACGCAGCATATTGTTGGATTTGTTTTTTTAATCCATGTTACCAGCCTATGTCGCTTTATTGGTAAGTTTAAGCCATTAATGTTTAGAGTTACTATTGATATATGGTTTGTACTTCTTGCCATGTTTGATTATTTATCTTTTTTTTTTTTCTAATTTAGTTTGTTTCTCCATGATTAGCTTCCCCCCCACCCGTCCTCTGTCTTTACCGAGGCACTTCCCACTGCTGGTTTTGGTTATTGTTTTTCATTTTTTCCTCGTGTAGTGTTTTGCTCAAGACGCTTTGCAATGCTAGTTTTCTGGCTACAAATTCTTTTAGCTTTTGTTTATCATGAAAGATTTTTATTTCGTTGTCGTATCTGAAGCTTAATTTTGCTGGATACAGAATTCTTGGTTGGCATCCATTGTCTTTCAGTGTTTGAAATACGTTGTTCTAGGATCTTCTCGCGTTCAGCGTCTGTGATAAAAAATCTGTTGTTAACCTTATTGGTTTACCCCTAAATGTAATCTGCCTCCTTTCTCTTTTAACTGTTAATATTTTCTCTTTGTTCTGTATATTGGATATCTTCATAAAAATGTGTCTTGGCGTTGTTGTACTGTGATTTTGTGTGCTTGGTGTCCTGTATGCATCTACAATTTGTATATCTGTTTCCTTTTTTATTTCTGGAAAGTTTTCTGTAATTATTTCATTCTGCAGGTTACTCATTCCCTTGGTATGAATCTCTGTGCCTTCCTCTATCCCAATGACTCATGAGTTTGGTTTTTTTATGTTATCCCAAATCTCTTGGATGTTTTTCTCTTGATTTTTTACCAGCCTATCTGAGTTGGCTAGACTCTTTTCAAGATGATATATTTTGTCTTCATTTTCTGACTTTCTGGCTTCTACTTGCTCCACTCTGTTAGTGATACTCTTGATTGAGTTTTTAATTTGGCTTATCATTTCCTTCATTTCTAGAATTATTGTTTGATTTTTTTTATAATCTCTATCTCCTGATAAAGATTCTTAACTTCTTCTTTTATCTGTTCATGTAATTCATTTTCAATGTGATCTTTAAGGTTCCTTTCCATCTGTCTAAGGTGTTCCTTGAGTTCTTTATATGGCCATTTTTCTGATGACTCTAGGTCCTCCTGAATATTTAGGCTGTCCTTCATTGTTTGTACTCCTTTTCTTCCTTGCTTTTTTATGCTGCTCATGTTACTTCTTATTCTGTTTGACTGCTGAGTTACTGTTTACTCTTATAAATTTATTTGATGCTTGGGAGGAGAGATATTAGAAGGGAAGGGAAGAAGTCACTAAAGAGAATGAGTGTAGGGAGGTAGAATTCAAGGAAGGGGGAATAAGAAAATTGAAAAGAAATGAAAAGACAAAAGAAAAAAAGTGAAAAGAAAGAAAGAAAAAACGAAAAAGCAAAAATTTAAAATAAAAAAAATTATGATAATAAAAAATGGAAATTAAAGTTTAAAAAATAATAGTAATAATAATAAAATAAAAAGAATTTAAAAAATTGAAACCGTTAATAAAAAAGTTAAAGAACAACAACATCAACAACAAAAAATGAAAATAAAATTTTAAAAAATACTAATAATAATCATAAAAAATAATAATAATAAACGCAGTCATAGAGCTCGATTAACTTCTCTTCCTGTAGGTGGAGCTATGCCCACTGGGCCAAGCTTCTCTTCTTGATAGGTGGGATCCAATCACTGTGCATCAGCTCTTCCTCCCAGACTGGGCAGGTCTCCAATCCTGAGTGCTTAGGGCCTTCTCTTGTGTTTCCTCAAGCCAGGCCCCGCTCACCTGTGACACTCACCACAATGCTGGCTACACGCCAGGTCTGCTGCTCCTGGGAGCCCTGTTTTCATGGATGCCTGGGCACACCCTTTCTGTTTGTCTCCCTCAGACCCTAAGTTTGTAGAGCTTGGGGCTGAGGACCCCCAGCTAATTTGTTTGCCCTCAGGTAGCAACTCCCCTGGTAGCTGGTGCAAGAGACTTCTGTTGTCAGCACTTTTGGGAGCCGTAGCCGGGAGTTCTGCGCCGCTAGTCCCGCGTCACTCCTGATTCCCTCGGTCTGGCTATCGTGCTCAGTTGGCTTTTACCTCTGTGAGTTCAGGTGGGCCGACTAGTTATTTCAGCCGGATCATTAGTGCTGAGTCACGAGAAGCAGGCGAACCGGAGCTAGAATGCAGCCAATCCGGGCTCGGTGTATTCTGAGAAGGCCAGACTGTTCGCCCCGGATCCACTTCAGCTCAACATTGCCTAGTGGTCCTGAGCAAAGAGCATTTTGATAGTTTACTTCTTCCTATGCCCGCGCAGCTGAAGGGGTTAGAGACTTGATCTCTCCGCGTCCGCCGCCATGATTTTAAATTGTCACTCATCAGCTGTTCCATTTTACTCGGCGGGTCGGTGGCTCACTGGCGCAGTGAAGAGTCTGCTCTAAGGTGCTCCGCAGGAAGTGGCCGTGGTGGCCACGGCCCAGCTGCAGCCATCAGAACGCCCGGGAGGGGGTGCGGGCTGGGAGAGGGGAGGCAGCCCCGTGGTGCCCGCGCGGGCCAGGTGACTGGGCATGCTTGAGAACAGGCAGGGCAGGGGAAAGAAATTGAGATCTAGATTTAGGGAGTGAGCATGGGAGGAGAGATGGTGGGGGAGAAGCAAAGCGGGAAGGCGGAGTGGAGAAGGAAAAGGAGAGAGCCGGGCAGCTTGGGGGCTGCAGCCTTACTGCTCGCGCTGGAATCGTGACGGACTCACTCCACCTTGGCTGGAGTCATGACGGATTCACTCCATGGTGACACGGTGCTTAGTCTTTGTCGACAGATCTCCTTTAATGATCTTTACTTTTTCTTTTAAGATGCGGCTACACACGCTGCAGGCACGGTGGCACGGAGCATGGAGCGGCTCACTCACTTCCCGCCGCCATCTTCCCCAGCCTTCCTTTCTTCTTATTTTTCTATTCATGCTCTTCCTCTTGTCTACCTGAGAAACCGATCAACTTTCCTTTTTTTTCCCCTTTCAGGAAAGAATATGTATGAATTATGGTAGTAATTCTTCCATAAATGTTTGAGAGAATTCATTACAGAATCCATCTAGCCTGAAACTTTTTTTGTGGGAAGTTTTCTGTTTTGAATTTAATTTTATGCATTGATATATGGCCATTCAAGTTTTCTATTTCTTAAATTAATCTTGGTAGAAATCTGTCTTTTGAGCTGGGGATGTAGTTTAGTGGTCAAGCACTTGACTAGCACGAGGCCCTGGCAATTAAAAAGGAAAAAAAAAAAAGCTAGAGTAAATATTTTAAACTTTTCAGGCCATATAGTCTGTGTTACTGTTTCTCATCTTTGCTATTGTAACATGAGGTAGTGACAAAATGATATGTGAATGAATGAACATGACAATGTTCCAGTATATATTTTATTTTTTCACCCTAGAAGTTGAATTTAATACAGTTTTCTTTTACATTCTTATTTGGAATTTCCCCCCACCATTTAAAAGTGTAAAAACTTTTCTAAGCTCATATGCCACACAAAGACAATGAGTCAGAACTGGTCCTTTAGCCTGTTTAGATTTCATAAAATCTACTTTATTTCCTTGATTTCCATGTTAATCTTTATTTCTTCTACTTATCTTTAATTTAATATGCTCTTTAAGTTCATAAAGTGAAAGCTTATATTGTCAATTTAATCTTCATTTTTAGTGTAATCCTATAAAGCTAGAAGTTTCTATAAACTGCTGTGGCTTAATTTCACTGATGTTGTGTTTTTATTTTCATTCAGTTCATAATATTTTCTAATTTCTTTTGTGATTTCTCTTTGACTCACAGGCTATTTAAAACTGTTAATATCAAATATCTGTGGATTTTTCAGATACCTTTTTAAATACCTTTAGAAACTGACTTCTAATTAGATTCATTTGTGCACAAAATGTGCTCTGTATGGTTTGTCTTTTAAATTTATTGAGAATTATTTTTATAGCCAACATATAGTTTGTCTTGCTGAATGTCCATATGTATTTGAAAAAATATATATTTTACTCTTGCTAGATGGTGTTCTACAAAGGATAATTAGGCCCAATGGGTTGATAGTGTTAAGTTTTTTTATATACCTCTGACTTTGTTCTGTGAATTACTTAGAGTGTTTAAATCCACCAGCTTTAGTGATGGATTTTTTACTACTTTCAGATCTCAGCTTCAAATATTTGAAGCTACTGACCCTCTTTGTCATGAAATAGCTTTCTTTCCCTAATATTATTATTCTATTTTTTGTCTTTCATTAATATAGTCAATTCAACTTTCTGATGTTTTGTATTTACATTGTATATTTTTTCTATCCTTTTATTTCTAACCTACCTGTATCTTTAAGGTGGTTCTCCCATATTCAAAATGTAATTGATTTTTGCTTTTTCAGCCAGTGTAACAGCCTCAGTTCATTGTTTTTTTTTTTAGCTTGAACTCAGACCATCTTTTATTTAATGTAATTAGATTTAAATTAGTTATTTTTATTATATTTGTTTTTTTGTCTTTTTTCCCCCTATTTTCATGCTTTTTTTGAATTAAGGGTTTCTTGTGGTATTACAAAATTGTAATATCGCCTGTCTTATTAGCTATGCCTCATTTGTTTATATGGTGTGTCCATGTGCACACATTTGTTCTGAGGTTTGCAATATGCATTTCAAAGAACATCAGCTTTTAAATAATGTTACCTCTTACATAGTATGACAATAGTATATTTTCATTCCTTCTATCTTCTGTTACTGTTATTCATTTTACTTCTCTAGGTAATACATGCCATAATATGTCATTGTTTGGCAGCATTGTAAAAAAACAAATAAAACAATCAAACCAGGGCCTTATGCATGGTAGACAAGAGCATGGTAGACAAGAGCACTGCCACTGAGCTATAGCCTGAATTCAAAAGTTTAATGTCTGGAGTCTCATATTAATCATTTATAGTTGGCACATTCATTCTGAAGCAAATTTCCTCTAGATGTGAGCCTGTGAAATTAAAGAACTTATCTACTGTTAGTGCTCTAACACTGAGCCACATCCCCACCCTTATGGGATAATTTTTATTACTGACCTAGTTTCATTACTTTCTGTGGTCTGTTCAGATTTTCTGTTTCTTCCAGATTCAGTCTTGGTAGGATGCATGTTTCTAAGAATTCATCTCTTTCTTCTAGATTATCCAATTTGTTGATGTGTAGTTTTTCACAGTGGTATTTCATGATCCTATGCATTTCTGAAGTATCCATTGTAATGTCACATTTTTCATTTCTCATTTTATTTGAATCTTCTCTTTTTTTTAGTCTAGCTAAAGTTTGTCAATTTTATTTATCATTTCAAAATAATCATCTTTTAGTTTTATGGGTCTTTTCTATTGTTTTTCTAGTCTCCAATTCATTTATTTCTGCAATGTTACTTCTGCTAAATTTGGACTTACTTTGTCCTAGTTCCTTGAGATGTGATGATGTTAAGATTGGGGGTAGGGGTGTTTATTGCTATAAACTTATCTCTCTGAACTACTTTTACAGCATCCTGTAAGTTTTAGTATTTATGTTTACATTTTCATTTACGTCAAGATATTTTAAAGTTTCCTCTTAATTTATTTTTTGACCCCTTGGTTGTAAAAGGAGCATGTTGATTAATTTCCATATATTTGTTAGTTTTACAAAATTTTTCTTGTGATTCCTGGTTTTATGTCATTGTGGTCAGAAAATATTCTTCTCGGTAATTTTCAGGCTTCTTAAATTTATTAAGGTTTGTTTTGTGGTCTTACATGATCTATCCTGGAGAATGTTCCATGTGTACTTGAAAAAAAATGTATATTCTGTTGCTGTTGTGAAATGTTTCGTAAATATTCGTTAGTTTCATTTAGTTAAAGTCTGATGTTTTCTAACTTTTTGTACTAGTTGATCTGTACAATGTTGAAAGTTGTATGGTAGCCTATTTCTTACTTCAGCTCTATTAATATTTTCTTTATATATTTAAACACTGCAGTGTCGTGCGCACTGGTAGAACTTCTTGATGAACTGACCCTTTTAACTTATATAAGGACCTTCTTTGTTTCTTTTTACAGTTTTTGAATTAAAGTCTATTTTTGACTGATACAAATATTCCTATCTTCCCTCTCTTTTGATTTCCATTTGCCATCGGTATTTTCCCATTTCACTTTTACTCTATTTGTGTCCTTAGAGGTGAAGTGAGTCTCTCATAGGCAGCACATAGTTGGGTCTTCCAGACCCAATTCTAAATAACTAAGCACGTGGTAAAGGTCCACTATGCCTTAAGGGTCAGGCATCTGGCTAGGAATAGATACATGTTTTATAGACTCTGAAGCTTATATAATTTGAGGAATTAAAAAATAAACTAAAAATTTCAAACAAAATTCGGTACTAGAGAGGACCTACACAAGTAAGAAGCTTAAGCTTCATTAATTTCATGGTAATAAATATTACATAATAATATCTATTATGTAATAATATATTCTATGATTATTTATTGAATATTTTATTAATAGTCTCTTGCTTTTAATCTCTTCAATGCTAGCCTGCTCAGGTAAAAGAACTATATACAGTCATAATATATTTGTGGTTTTATTTTCTTGATTCATTTAGAATATAACCATTTCCCACAGGTTTATGAATACAATGTAATTGTACAAATCCAACATTTAAGCTAGATTCCAAAGCTAAAGCCATCTGAAATTTTTTTTAAAATGAAGCTAAAAGATAGCCAACTGGGAGATGATATAGATAACTGCAAATATCTTGCTCCAGACCCTAAAAGATTCCTGGACTCTATCAGCCTCATGAACATGGAATTATAGAGAGATACTCTATATTGCATTTTGTTGAAGGCCACATTCAGATATGTGAGTGGTGAGGAGGTTAACAAGTAGATTAGCAAGTAAATAGGCTAGTGTTTCCAAACAGAGTAAGAAATAAGACATTTGTGGTAGAGTCATAATATTGATCTAAGATCTAAGTTAAGGTTTTCCCTTTTCAAATTAATGACCCCCAGTTCCCTGTAACAATTTATAAAAGAGGGGAAATCACGTAAGTAATATACAGTGAAAAAGTCAGAGAGACAGAAAATATTCCGAAATAATTTGTGAAGGACATACCTTATATCCAACATTTACAAGACTACTGAACACAAAGTACTTACACTAATAGCCCACAAATAAAACCATATGTGTATGGGTATGTTTCTTTTTCTCTGATTTATATCCCTGTATATCAGCCTTTATTAAGAGTAAGTTTTGGATATACTGCATTATTTGTTTTGACATAAATTTTAAGATCAACTTGTTAAGGTCCATGAGAAACCTTGAAGGGGTTTGATTAGAATTCCATTGAATTTTACAGATTATCTGGGGGCCACAATTGATGTCTTTATGATTCATAGTCTTCCCAATTGTAAGCAGGTCTGTTTGTATTTTTAAATTTGTTCTAATTAGTTATACATGACAGCAGAATGCATTTTGATTTATTGTACACAAATGAAGCACAACTTTTCATTTCTCTGGTTGTACACAATGTGGAGTAGCACCATATGTGTAGTCATACATATATCTAGGGTAATGATGTCCATCTCGTTCCACCATCTTGGTCTGTCTATATTTTAATCAGTGTTAATTTTTGTCCTTCAATAGTGGTTGGTAATTTTTTTCTCAAATGTATCATATGTGTGTTGCTTATTTTCAGTGAAGAATCAAAGACATGTTTCACTAGTGAACCAAAAACAGAAAATAACCCAACTTATTTTACAAGGCTAGTATAACACTGATTCCAGTTGAAATATGGGTTCTTTCTGTAAAGGGCTAGAGAGCAAATATTATAAACTGTGGGTCAAGAGGCAAAACTAAGATTATTGTGTAGGTACTTATAAAATGAGAGAAAGCAAATTTCCATAAATCTTTATTAATATGATTTAAAATATAAAAATTGAGTATACTGAGTATAGTTTTTTCTAAGTAAGATCTGTGACTATGAAGAACAGAATTCTTTTAAGAGGAATAACATTGTTTCCTATCATCCAAATCAATTGAAATGTTCATTTGTTAATGCTGATCTACAATGAGATTTTCCATATTTCACCTTTACAAATGTCTTTCCTTGTGCATAGTTTCTGCAAAATACTGATATCGGTCTATGAGCATATGGTTTTAATTGAACATAGTCACAGATTGGAAGGCATTTTTAGAATTATATTAGCTAAAAGGCTAGAATGCCTTTTAGCATGTCATTACATTGCAAATCACTTCCAATTAAAGTTCCTCAATTGCACAGTTAAATGGATTTTGGAATATGGAAATTTACTTTGCACATGCATAGAGGTCTGAAAAACACTGCTGTAGTTCAAAATTAGAAAATATATTGCTGGGAATGGAGACATCACTTTTTTCTTTTTAAACTTGACAGTGAAGGCCTGACATTATTTGCAGTTCAAACATTAGTTGTCATTGAAATGACTTTATCACAGTATGTTTTACATGTAAGACTCACATATAAGCACTGTTTTGCCTTGTAACTTTTGCTTGAAACATTTTCAAGTGCGTAGCAAAAGGTGAATTCTAAGGCCATTCAAAGTTCAATACCAGTGGGTAATGTAGTTCTTCAAATATTTTCAAAATGTAAAAATCATTCTTGAGGGCTCTACATACACAAGGTAGATTTAGTCCATTGGTCATAGTTGCCTCCCTCTGCTCTATAAAATCTTGACCACTTATATTACCAGTAAATGAGACTGTTTTCCCAAAATTGTGTAATCAATGAGTATTAACTTTTAAAAATTTATCTAACTTTAATATTAACTACTCTGATGATATGATCATTCTATACTTGTATATATGTACTGAATTATGATATAGTACATAATAAATCTTTAAAACTAAAAACCCCAAAATTATTTTTTAATTTATATATATTTGAAAAATAAGGTAATATATCTTTTTAAAAGAGCTTTGTGATTATACATAGTAGTTGGTTTCATCCTGACAAACTTGTACATGCATGGTCATCTATTTGGGTTCATGATTCCCCCTTTTCCCTTTTGTCCTTCCTCCACTCTCCCTTCTCCTACCTCTGCACTATTAGGTATTCTTTCACTCCTTGATTAGTTTGTATTTGATTGACTATGTAATCTTATCTTCCCCTTCCCCTTTTGACTCTAGCTTCCACATATGAGAGAAAACATTCAACCTTTGAGTTTGAGTTTGGTTAATTTCACTTAGCATAGATATTCTTCAATTCAATTCATTTACTGGCAAATGCCATAATTGACTGGCATCTGGGTTGTTTCCATAATTTAGCTATTGTGAATTGTGCTGTTATAAACATTGATGTGGCTATATTGCTGTAGTAAGCCAAATGCAGATCTTTGGAGAAAATACCCAGGAGTGGGATAGTTAGGTCATGTGGTTCCATCTCTAGTTTTTTGGAAATCATCATACTACTTTCCAGAATGGTTATACTAATCTGCAGTCCCACCAACAATATACAAATGTTTCTTTTCCCCTGAAACTCTGCACAAAAATCAAATCAAAATGGATCAAAGACTTAACAATTAGACCAGAAACTTTACAACTGCTATAAGAAAACATGGTAAAAACTCCATCATACAGGTACTGGAACCAACTTTCTTAACAAGACCCCTAAAGCTCAAGAAATAAAACCAAGAATCAATAAGTGGGATGTCATTAAACTAAAAAGCTTCTGAACAGCAAAGGACATGATTAAGAACATGAAGGGAGAGCTTACAGAATGGGAGACAATCTTGGACAGCTACCCCTCTGATAGATAGGATTAATATCCACAATGGGCAAAGAACTCAAAAAACTTTAAGCCAAAAAAATCCAAAAGAATAAACACAAAAGGCCAATGTATATATGAAAAAAATATTCAACATCTCTAGCAAATCAAAACTACACTAAAATTTCATCTCCAATCATAAGAACAATGATCAAGAATACGCACAACAATAAATGCTGGTGAGGTTGTGGGGACAAAGGAACACTTTTATATTGTTGGTAGGACTGTGGACTAGAACAACCATTCTGAAAAGCAGTATGGAGATTCCTTTAAAAAATAGGGATGGAACCACCATAAGACCTACTATCCCACTCCTTGGGTCTAAATGGGCACAGCCATGTCAATGATTATAGCAGTACAATTCACAGTAGATAAATTATAAAATTAACACAGATGCCAATCAGTAGATGAATGGATTAAGAAATTGTTGCACACACACAATTTGACTTCTACTCAGCCATTAAAACAAATACAAGAGATACTAGTATGGCAGCATGTATAAACGTGGCTATATAACCAATGTGATCCTGCAATCTGTACACGTGGGAAAAATAAGAATTCATACCCCATTTGAGTCAAATGTATGATATATGTCAAGATCATTGTAATGTTTTGAGCACCCAATAAAAAAAAAGAAACTATAGGACTAAGAGCTGGGGTTGTGGTTCAGTGGTGGAACACTTGTCTAGCATGTGTGAGGCTCTGAATCTTGTAAAGTTGCACCTCAATAAATTGCTAAGGCTCACATTGAACTTGGGATCTACCTCCTCAGTCTTCTTAGTTGCTGGGATTATAGGTGTGTGCCATAGGATCTGGCTTCTCCTAATATAGTTCTTATTTATCCTTCAAGACTTAGATCAAGGACCAGTTCCTCCTCTGGCTACAATCTGTGCATATATGTGCTTTAACATCAATTTCACTTTTATGTAATTAACTTTTGATTTATAGCAATCTGTGTGTCCACTGGACTGGTAACTGATGTGTATATTTCCAAACAGTGCCCAGCACTTAGTAGATACTAATAATTTGTTGACTGGTGAGTTAAAAATAATAGTAGTAGTATTAATAATAATAACAAATATGTGCCAGATATATTAAAAAATGTGTATAATATTCCTCATGTAGTTGTTGCCATAATATAATATAATATACAATTAAATTGTGAAGAAGCACCCTCAGAACTGGGCATGGTAGAGCACGCCTGTAGTCCCAGCTACTCAGGAGGCTGAGGCAGGAGAATCACTTAGCCTAAGATTTTATCAGCCTGGGCAACATAGCAAGACCCTATCTCTTTTTTTAAATATTTGTTTTAGTTAGAGGAGGACACAATATCTTTATTTTGCTTTATGTGATGCTGAGGATCAAACCCAGTGCCCCACACATTGCTAGGCAAGCACTCTTACCTCTGAGCCATAACCCCAGCCCAAGATCCTGTCTTAAAAAAGAAAAACTAGCATGGTGTAAAAGATCTCCCTCATATAGTAAATCCTAACCAAATATTTGTGTTTTTATTCCCTAATAAAACTGAGTGTGTCACTTTATTAAAACATGTATTTTCCCCTTAAATGATGAAATGATTAAATAATAGCCTTTAGTTGTGACTTTGATCTCTAAGAAAAATTTGTTTGCCCTGGAATATTCATTGGTCATATGTATTTTGTAATTTGAACAGGAAGCTTCTTTTCAAAATCTCCTTTGTAACTTAACCAAGATTAATCTTTTATTTCACTTTATTTCCAAAGGATATCCATTACCTTGCCCTAGATAAGGGTGAATTGGCACTAGCTGAAGTGGCAAGAAAAAAAGCTAATGATATTGATGCAGAATCAATAACCTCTGGAGTTGGTAAGAATTAATACTTTTTTTTAAAGTTCCTTTTGTTTTAATTCTTACTCAGAATCATTTCTAGTTGTAGGGCATAGTTGGTTAATTTGAATTGCTTTCTTTGTAAAGACAGTTAAGGCTTAAAAATTTTAATTTTTTAAAAAGTTAACAAATGGTATAATATCAATAAGTTGGAATTATACATGAAAATTGATCATTTGTGATTATATAATCACTATTTAGCAAAAAGTAAAAAGGCATTGTTATTTGCACAAGATTTTGGGGTGAGTTTATCATCAGTGCCATTATGGACCAACACAGAAACTTAACCATTTATACATAGGTGATATGTTCAAAGAATTCTCTCCTATGTAAGACAAAGCATTTCACATAGGATCAGGTTTGACAGGTGATTTGTTTTCTGTTCAGCAGCTGCTAGTGTCATTTTGCAGTGTAGTTTTCAAAGACAGATCAGAAGCCCAGATTGAATCTAAAGGCCCACTTAAACTTTACAATATACAAAAATAAAAGATTTAAAAATATATCAGCATGAATTTCCTTTTTCTAAACTTAGTTTATCTAATGTCACTAAATCTGGCAGTAGTAATACTTGGACATCACAATTTCCTGTTCTTCCTAGTATTTCTTATTCCTAAATTACACAAAGGACTCTCAGGATTATAAGTAAAATTGCTTCATTTCTCTATGTAAGTCCTGTGAAACAAATATTTTAATAAAGATTCCCACTTTGTAAGTGCTTGAAAATATAATGAGTCACTACCCTGAGCAGTCTTCTTATACTTTGGGTGATGTTTGCTGCCAAATGGGCCAACTCTTAGCTTCTCTCCAATGTGACCACCGATTCCACTGTTCAACATGGTAGTGGAGGGAACTCAAAGCCATACCACTAGCGTAGCTCCAGACCTGAACACTAGGACTGGTAATTACTTACCAGTAAGAGAATCATATTCTCCTTCCACACTTAAGAGTGTTGGAGATTGAGCACTTTCAGAGCTCCATTTCTATGGAGCTAATATTCTTAATTGTATTCAGTGTGAGTATTCCTTATAATACTAAAAAGTTATTCTTACCTAATAGTAACTCTAGATGGTCTATTGCTATATCTTTTTACTTACAAAGTCTGTGATGTGCCTCCTACTAATAATATTAATATACTGGAGGTGGTGGCACATGCCTATAATCCCAGTGGCTCAGGGGGCTGAGGAGGAGGATCACAAGTTCAAAGTCAGCATCAGCATCTTAGCAAGATCCTAAGCAACTTAATGAGACCCTGTCTCAAAATAAAAGGGCTGGGGGTGTATCTCAGTGGTTAGGTGCCCCTGGGTTCAATCCCCCAGTACCAAAATAATAATAATAATATATTGATAATAAGCTAATATTTATTGAATGCTCCCTAAGGACAGATACTATTTTCAGTTACAGATAGAAGCACATCCTCACTACAATTCTGTGAGGTACATACAATTTATATTTTTTTATGAGAAGTCACTTGCAACTAAATGCTGAAACCACACCATAGTAATAGGGATTATGATGTTATGGGGATACAAATATTTTCCATCCCCTTTCTTAGCCATTTAGGAAGACACAGCAAGATGTTAATTCATAATCATTCCTGTCAATTTTCCTTAGTTTTCCTGTGTCCTGAATTTTCCACTAAGGGATTAGATATAATTAATCTTTCAAAGCTATTTACAGGGTAAAAGGGAAGGGGAAGAAATTACCACGAAATTTCAGGAAACTGAAGAAATGCTTCTATTCTTCAGAATGCATCTTGTGCCCCTATTCTTTAATCAAGTTACTGTAGCCGCTGATAATTCCTAACCAGAAGGCTTGGTGTTCCTCCTTTGAGTCCTGCGTCATTTCTACCAAGTATCTTTTTTCACTAAAGCCTTATGACCCAGATTACTAACAAAGATACTATTAGGTAACATCAGTAACTAGCAAGAGGTTAACTTCTTAGATAAATGTTCTGTCCCACTTTCATTCCAGAAAACTGGGTGATTCCCAGTCATACCAAACAGTATTCAGGAAAGAATCTCTAGTTTTCTCATCATGGTCTAGTCCCAGCTTTTCATTTCAGCCTATATCATTTCTGAGAAAAGCTAACTTCTCTCAAATTCCCTCAGTTTAACTCACTATTCTCTCAAACTTTTCCCAAAGCAGAGAGAGATTAAATTTTTGGCTTTCAAAAGTGTTCTCTGACGTGAGGAAGAGACCAAATTGTAACATATCAAGAGTACTTAAGTAGTTCAATCTAGACATAGGAGAATCTAAAAAAAGTATCACATAGACTTGCTAACACAATTCAAAGCAAGAGTTGCTAAAGGAAAAGCTCAATGATGATTATCAATGAATAATATGTTAATATTTTTATTTGAAGCATAACTAACATTCATACAGAAAGTACACAAATCATAAGTACATGACTCCATGAATTTTGACAAAAAGAACACATTCTTATAACCAATATTCAGGCTAAGTACATTACCAAGACCCCAGAGGTCCTCCTGCAACACCTTTAAATCCTATACCCTTAGCCCAACTATCTAGACTTTTTAAAAATTATTTATTCTAATTTGTTATACGTGATGGCAGAATGCATTTCATTTCCTATTGCATATATAAAGCACAATTTTTCAATTCACTGATTGTATGCAAATATTTTCACACCATCCATGTCTTCATACATGTACTTAATGATGTCTAACTCATTCCACTATCATTCCTTTACCCTTGTTCCCTCCTTTGCCCTATCTAAAGTTCCTCCATTTCTCCTGTGCTCCACGCCCCCATTGCCATTATGATTCAGCATCCTCATATCAAAGAAAACATTTGGCCTTTGGTTTTTTAAGATTAGCTTACTTCACTTAGCATTATGTTCTCTAACTCCATCCGTTTACCTGCAAATGCCATGATTTTATTCCCTTTTATTGCTGAGTAACATTCCATTGTGTATATATGGCACATTTTTTAATCCATTCATCTACTGAAGGGTATCTAGGTTGGCTCCACAGTTTAGCCATTGGTGCTACTATAAACATTGATGTGGCTGTGTCCCTGTAGAATACTGTTTTCAAGTCCTTTGGGTATAGATTGAGGAGAGGGATAGCTGGGTCAAATGGTGGTTCCATTCCCAGTTTTCCAAGGAATCTCCATACTGCTTTCCAGATTGGCTGCACCAATTTGCAGTCCCACCAGCAATGTATAAGTGTGCCTTTTTCCCCACATCCTCGCCAACACTTATTGTTGTTTATATTCTTAATAGCTGCCATTCTGACTGGTGAGATGAAATATTAGAGTAGTTTTGATTTCCATTTCTCTAATTGCTAGAGATGTTGAACATTTTTTCATATATTTGTTGATTGATTGTATATCATCTTCTGAGAAGCCTGTTCAGTTCCTCGGCCCATTTATTGATTGAGTTATTTGTTGGTTTTTTTGTTGTTGTTGTTTAAGGTTTTTGATGCTTTATATATCCTAGATATTAGTGCTCTATCTGTGCTTTTAGTAAAGATTTTCTCCCACTGTAGGCTCTCTGTTCACTTCATTGGTTTTTCTTTTGTTGAGAAGAAGCTTTTTAGTTTGAATCTATTCTATTTATTGATTCTTGGTTTTAATTCTTGTGCTATAAGAGTCTTATTAAGAAAACTAGGACCTCATCCAACATGATGGAGATTTGGGCCTACTTTTTCTTTCATTAGGCACAAAATCTCTGGTTTAATAGGTCCTTGATCCACTTTAAGTTGAGTTTTGTGCATGGTGAAAGAGAGAGTTTTAATTTCATTTTGTTACGTGTGGATTTCCAGTTTCCCCAGCACTATTTCCAACTATCCAGACTTTTGTAACACAAAATAAAGTTTTTATAATAGTTTTACAGTAGTTTCTAACAGTTGTAATTCTTTCAGTCTTATTGGTGTGTAACAATATTCCAACATATAAATATGACAATTTTATTTATTCTACTTTTGATGAATATTTTGGGGATTTCTGACTTTAATTGCAATATATGAAATAAACTACATATATTATTATGTACATAAAATATCAAGTTATATTTGATTGTCTACCTTTTATTATTTTGTTTCCTCTTCTAGAAGTCTTGTTTTATTCCTGGTATTCTGGTCATTTACACAGGATAAATTATATAAAACTCACACCAGTCAATCATGCTTTTATATGGCCTGGTAAGGCAAAAAAGATATTCAACTTTGACATAAACGTTTTAGTGTTTTATGATTTTAAGCAATGGTGATTTCAGGTAGAAATATCTAGAGTATTGTTAGTCTTCAATTTCCTATTCTCTAATATATTATGTGTTATGTTATGTTAAATATCAGAGATAAATGTTTAAAGTTTATAAAAATGTCTTGTGTTTCTGAGTGTTCACTTTGGTACTAAATGTATTACTTCCCCTTGAGAGACCAATAGCTTGTGCCTCAGTTTTCTCATTTTAAAAGAGATGAAAATATTAGTACCTATGATGTGGATTATTGTGGGGTTACATTAGTTAATTCATGCTTCAAACAGTGTCTGGCAAAGATTAAAGCACAGTAATGGTTAGTGCCTTTAAAAATAAAAATGTGTATTTTTAGTAATAAACATTCTTGAGTGGTGAGATATCACACCTATAAAATACAGGCTTTATTGGTTCTTCTTGATTAGTCCTTAATTTAATTCCTATGTTTTAAGTTTTAACATTATGTATTAAATATGGGATATAATAAATCATTTGTGTCAGAAAAGTATTATGGATGGACATCCAGTAAGATTTTCCCTTAAAGATTATAAATTTATAATTGTGTCCTTTCCAGTTAGTTATAACTGAGAACTCAGTCTGTAGTACAATACAAACTATAAAGTCAAATTTGTCCTCTTCCATCTTTGGCCAAGGCTTAATGAGCTTCATTGATGATGGTGCTGTAAGGCCAATGATAATATTAGGTATGGAATATTCTAGGCTACCATAAAACAAGAGAGAGACCACAAAACACAATCACTTGACAAAGAAATAATTTTATTTCATTGTTATTACATAATAATCTTGGTATGTTCCAGAACTGGTAAAACATGCTAGCTATTAGATTACTAAGATTCTTCTACCATGTTGCTTCTCATTATTAGGATATAGCCTTCATCTACATCACTGAGGAGGTGCATCCTAGTCTACAGAAAGGGGTAAAAAGGAGGAAGGTAAACTTTTCTTGCCCAGAGTACAACCCAGGGGTTGTTACACATCACTTCTGCTCATATCCCATGAGGCAGAACCAGGTTATAAGGCTACACTAACTGTAAGAAAGTGTAATAATATCTTTAGTGGAGTGATCATGTACCCGGAAAACACTTATCACTGTAAAATAAAACAGGGAAACAATTTCTTTCATATAATCCTTATATGCAGAGAAATGAAAATGTAAAAGATATCCCAGCTGTACTTAATGTGGCTGTCTACACATTTATATATTATGAAATTCTTCCAAATGTATTATATTGCCAAATACATTTATTAAATATGATCTTTCAGAAAGAAACAATGTTATAACAATCTGTAGCTTTATAAGTTGCCATCTCCTTTTAAAATATATTTGTGGCTGGGCATAGTGGGACATGCCTGTCATCCCAATGGTTTGGGAAACTGAGGCAGGAGGATTGTGGGTTCAAAGCCAGCTTCAGCAACTTAGCAAGGCCTTAAGCAACTCTGTGAGACCCTGTCTCTAAATAAAATATTTTTAAAAAGGTTTGGAGATGTGACTCGGTGGTTAAGCACCCTTGGGTTCAGTCCCCAGTACCTAAATAAATAAATATATATATTTGTTTTTTATTTTTAAATAACATATTTAAAAATAAAAAACAAATATATATTTGAAATTTCTGTTATAAAAGCTTCTTCATGCTTAATGGAAAGCTTTAGACAATACACTATAAAGGCTACAGTATAAAGATTAACCAATGATAACTGAAAAAAATTATTGTTGACTTCTTATTTCTATGCATAATTTAATAAAATTGGAATCCTTATTTTCTTTTTTGTTAACCAAGGGCATATCATCAACATAGTCCCATGTTTTTTAGAAATCATTCAAACATTTGATTTTGAATTAAGTTTTCTTCCTCCTAAATGCCTTTTTGGTTTCACTATAAAATCGTGGTGTGATTGTAAAAATGTATAGAAATTATATCCAATAGATGATACATGGCTGAAGAAAAATATTTGCTATCTTACATTTAAATTATAATATTCTTTCAAGATTAAGCTTCAAAAGAACTTTCAGCTCTCCAAACAATTTAAACTGTGGCTAACTACCTCCTATACTGTGTTTGAGAGGGGCATTATGCTACCTGTTTGACTTGGCAGGTATATTCATGCCAGCCTACTTTTGACTTCACTTCACCTATCTTCCTTTATTATGACATGGTGTCAGTTTTGATCTGTACCTTCCTACCTCTAGGCATCTTTGCCTAAAGACATAATTTGAAACCTTTTATAATTATAAGCACATCAAAGACTAACTGGTTTGTTTGGCTGCAGAGATCTACACAAAACTAAGACTTGTATAACTTAAGAGGTATACAGTTTTCAGTGACATTCCTAAGAATGCCATGATTATTAAATCTTTTGTTCTGTTCTTTGTGGTGATACAATATTGTCCATCACTGAATGTGACATATTACCAATTCTTATTTATCGTTAAGTATTGATTTTCTCTAAACTAGGTATTTCTTTTCTTGGGAAACTTTTCAACCATTTAAGTATTATTCACACATTTTTGAATTCTGAAATACTAGATAACTATCTTCTAAAACAAGGTGTCAGTTTTTCACAATTCACCCAATCATAAGTTGACAGTTACTCAGCAAAAGGTAATAGTGTTTTTCTGTGGAGAAAAGTATAAATGTTAAACATTTAGGCTGTCATTAACTCTACTTTTTCTCCTTTTGAGAAAGAAATCAAATGTCTAAAATCTTCTCTGCTTTACATATTAGTTAGACTAATAAAGAATACTGGTTTAGGACAGAAAAAGCAACACTTAAATTTTTACAAGTAAATAATGAATTTTGCTTTAGGATTGGTTTATAATAATAATACTAATGAAAGTATGTAGTTAAAGAATAAATGGAATATATATTAATATGGGTAGCCTGAATTATAATAAACATCTTCTATTAATAATTTCAAAATGTCTGGCTAGGGATGTGGCTCAAGCGGTAGCACGCTCACCTGGCATGCATGCGGCCCGGGTTCCATCCTCAGCACCACCACCGGGTTCCATCCTCAGCACACATACAAAGATGTTGTGTCCGCTGAAAACTAAAAAAATAAAATAAAATAAATATTTTAAAAAATTCCAAAATGTAAATTGACAGAGTCACACAGTAATATGGTACAAACTTTAAGAATACTGAGATGGTAGTCAGGAATGCTAAGTTCTAGTTTTGGCTAACATACTCAAGACAAGTCATGAATCTTAAAAGTCACTTTTGGGGCAGGGGGCGGTCTCAGTTTGCTCATTTATATTAGAAGAGTCTTAGTTTTTTTCCAGCACTAAAATTGTATTCATATGATTAGCTATGACAGGACAGAATTCAAACTAAGACACTATAAAATTCTAGCCAATGTATAACTGCTAAAAAATTTATTCATATCTAATTAAATAATACAGACTATGTGGACAAAAAATAAACTTGAATATTTTCCTAGAGAACTTCTTTACAGTGCCTTATTCAAGATATTTTTTAATCAAATCCTCTCAAAAAGTATAATACTAAGGAATCCAAGGAGAACAGCTGATAATAGAAATAAGACTTTGTAAATAAACTGAATGGTTTTACTTAACAAAAATAATAAGTCATTAAATTTTAGAGCTGAATTTGGACTTCTTACAGCTGTTTTACCTATATATAATTCTCTGTTAGAATTTATATCAATTCTGAAGATAATCGTATTCCCCTACCATGTCCCCAGGAAATTTCAGTTCACAAATTTTTCTTATATAGTTGGTATGTAAAATTTTTAAAACCATAAACTTGCTTTAGCAAAATTATTATCTTTACCTTTTTCTTTACTATTTTACTATTGTAAAAATGACTTTATATAACCATAAATCTGTATTCTCAAGGGGTATTGGGGAAGAATCAGTTTTAATTGACACTAGATTCTGAAGGCTTAAAGAAAATAAAATGTCTTACCTTCCAAGATCTAATCATACTGAAATACTTTGTGCTATGCAGAATTATTTTAAAGCTGATTTATTTCAGCACTTACTGCATCCATCCATACTTACCTTTCAAGAAATACAGATGTCAGGAAGTATTCCAGTGGTACTTTGAGGCTAACTTTTATGCCCTTGCAAAGCCCAATTTTGTGTAACTCTTCCCAACTTCAAGTTCAATGACATCATACTGATAGCTTGCAATCAATCATGGCAGGAATGTTTAACCATGAAAACTAACAAATTTTAAAAATTGTTTTGTTTTGTGGTGGGGAACAAATTGTTAAATCACCTAAGAGCACATCACCTGAGGTAATCCCAGGCCATGGTTCCAGAAGGCCAAGTATTCTCATATCAGAGAAAAGATCTATAAGTCTTTCTGATTCTGCAACAACCAGAACTGCAATTGTGAATATTCACATATCCTTCAAATTCCTAAGGTATAATCAGAAGAATAAAAGAGGGAATAGGGTCCATATCATATATAATTTATTGTGCCTTTAAACCAATATAGCAGCATTGCCTAAAAGAAATTAATGCAAGCCACATACAGAACTTTAATACATCTAAGAATACATCTCATATTAGATGTTAAATTTTCATTACAGGTACTTTGTATTTGGATATCACAAAATTTACAGTTAAAGAAGTCATTTCAGATACACCAGTTGTTTCACACATTCTTAAAATCAACTGAATATCAGTTTTGATTCTAAAATATAAAAATAAAATTTAAAAGTCCAATTCCCCAGTCACATCTGCCATGTTTCAAGTCTCAGTGGCCACATGTAATAGTAGGTTACATGTGGGCAATGCAGTTCTATATCAGTAATTAGGAGTTTCCCAGGAGCTTGGGCCTTAACTGTATACCAGCTTGAAATACGGAATCACATGAATTATTTCATTTTTCATGCCTTAATTTTCTGAGACAATAACAACCTTCAAAGAATGATGTACTAATAGTTAATTCTAATTATTACTATAATCACAAAATGATTCACATGATATTATAGCATCTCCCATTTTTGGCATGTCCTGTTATTTAACAATTAATTAGTTGTCAAGCAGTAGCTGAATTCTGAAAAAGAGTTTAACCATATAAGGTGTTAGTAGTAATAAATGTTAAATGTTTACAGAGTGCTTTTCATCCTTAAAAGGCTTTACAAATAGTCATTAATCTGGTCACATATGTCATTCCTGTTAGAAGTTAATTCTGAGGCCAAAGAGAGCCTTTCTGCTATTAAAAAGAAAAACCGCCATTACATACATTCTGTGCTATAATGAACATAAATTCTAGTGCTAATACCCTATTCCTGAGTGATAAACAAGATAAAATATTCATTTAATTGCTTTTCTGATTCTTTGTACCATAATATATGCTAATCTCAATGGAGAAAAGTGGTGTTTCTTTACCATTTGTGAGTTGTCTATTAAACTAAAACATCAAATTTAGCTTTCTTGATTATAATACATTTTTTCTCAGTACTTGGGAGTGGACTTAGGGCTGTGTATATGCTAGGTGAGCACTTTACCACTGCTCTCCATCTCCAGCCCTTTTATATTTTGATATAACAACCTAAAATTGCTCAGGCTGGCCTTGAATTTGTGATCCTCCTGTCTCTGCCTCCTGAGTAGCTGGCATTTCATGTGTGTGCCATCACACCATGCTTAAAATAGATTTTTAAATGCCACTTTATAGTGTTTGATCTCTAAATTTCCATCAGAATAATAATGCCTTCCAATTTTCAAAGTGCTTATCTGTATCATCTTATTATCTCAACTACATAAAAGATAAAAAAAAAGGTGTTTTAAAGCCGACTTTTGGTGTTTAGTTTTTTGAGTTCTTTATATACCCTAGAGATTAGTGTCAAAGAAACAAATAATCCGATCAATAAATGGGCCAAGGACCTGAAGAGACACTTCTCAGAAGATGATGTCCAATCAATCAACAAATACATGAAAAAATGTTCATCATCACTAGCAAATAGAGAAATGCAAATCAAAACCACTCTAGTCAGAATGGCAACTGTTTTGCATACAAACAACAATAAGTGTTGGGGAGGATGTGGGGAAAAGTGCACACTCATACATTGCTGGTGGGACTGCAAATTGGTGGAGCCAATCTGGAAAGCAGTATAGAAATTCCTTGGAAAACTGGGAATGGAACCATCATTTGACCCAGCTATCCCTCTCCTCAGTCTATACCCAGAGGACTTAGAAACTGCATACTACAGGGACACAGCCACATCAATGCTTATAGCAGCACAATTCACAATAGCTAAACTGGAACCAACCTAGATACCCTTCAAGAGATGAATGGATTTTTTAAATGTGGCATACGTACACAATGGAATATTACTCGGCAATAAAAGAATAAAATGATGGCATTTGCAGGTAAATGGATGGAGTTAGAGAAGATAATGCTAAGTGAAGTAAGCCAATCCCAAGAAACCACATGCCAAATGTTTTCTTTGATATAAGAAGGCTGATTCATAGTGGGATAGGGAGGGAGAGCATGGGAGGAATAGACAAACTCTAGATAGGGCAGAGGGGTTGGAGGGGAAGGGAGGAGGCATGGAGTAATTAATTATGGTGGAATGTGATGATCATTAGTATTCAAAGTACATGTATGAAGACATGAATTGGTGTGAATATACTATGTATATAACCAGAGATATGAAAATTGTGCTCTATATAGTATAATAAGAATTATAATGCATTCCGCTGTCATATATATATATGTGACTTTTTGGATGAAGCGCTCCTCAGTAAAGATGAGTGAATTCATTCACTTAATTCCATGTAAGAATTAGAGCCATATTCCAGGTCTTGTGATTTTAGTCATTTATCAAGTGCTCACTATATGTTGGAGAATATATAGAACATATTTATGTATTATATCACTTGATGATCTCAACTTCACAACATATCTTTTTGAAATGAAGAGACAATATAATGCAGAAAGACTGTTACACTGTAGGTCCTTTTTACCACACTGTTCTACTATGCTGAATCTAAAAATGGGATATTATCAGGGTAACAAAATAAAGGAATAAGTCTTCATTAGAGTTTGATTTAAAACAATTTTTGGCATTAAAAAAAGGTAGCAAGAAAGAGTTTTTCTGTTCTCTTTATTTACCATATTATACAGGGCCAAAAGTAAGTGCTTACACCCTATGGATGTCACCGTGCAAGAAAGTCACTTTGAATACTCATAGTCTCTACAGTACCTCGGTGTGGTAAGATGACAGGTTATAATACTAATATGGAACTGGACATTATTACTATAGATCTTTTTATTGACTATTTTTTAAAATAAATGACAACAGAGTGGTTGTATATAAAGTATGTTGACACCAATTCGTGTCTTCATACATGTTCTTTGGATAACGATGTCATCACATTCCACCATCCTTGCTAACCCCCTGCCCACTCCCTTCCCCTCCCACTCTTCTGCCCTATCTAGAGTTCGTCTGTTCCTCCCATGCTGTCCCTCCCTACCCCACTATGAATCAGTCACATTATATCAGAGAAAACATTCAGCATTTGTTATTTTGGGATTGGCTAACTTCACTTGGCATTATCTTCTCCAGTGCCATCCATTTACCTGCAAATGCCATCATTTTATGCTTTTTTATTGCTGAGTAATATTCCATTGTGTATACATGCCACATTTTTTTTTATCCATTCATCCTCTGAAGGGCATCTTAAAGCAGTTTTTGTTTTTGTTTTGTTTTTTACTTCTGAAATAGGAAACTTAAGCAATTCTTCTAGAACTAAAGGATGTTTTTTATTCAGTGGATATTTTGATTTAAAGCTATAATAGAGGATCATGCTTTTATTTACTAAATTTGCTTACTATAGCTAAATAACTTACATCGAGGCAATGATTGAGTTTGTGTGATTATTTTTTCTCAGTCAGAAAAATTCTTTTTTCGCCTTTACCTGAATAGCTTTCTGAACTTTTCACTTCATGTTGCCTCAGTAGCCACAAATAAGTTTTTTGGAGCTATTCTCAGTCATTCAGATCTTCATAATTTTCATAACAAATGATATGTCAACTTACATTTCACAAATAGTTCTAGGGTAGATTTTCTGTAAATTTTCACTCATTAGTTTTTATTTTCTGGCTAAATTCTATTGTACTAGATATTTACCATGCTCTATGTAAGACTGTTTCAAAAAGGGAAGTAAAATAAGTTTGTGTTATACATTCATATTTAAATACAAGTGAGAACAAAATGTGAAAGTGAAACATTCTATTTCTAGGCAAACTTTTTCCTTATCCAAAATTAGGTGTACTCAATAATTTATATACTATAGTAATATGTAGAGATGACTACTTTGTTATTTTATGAAACTTGTAGTTTTTTCAGGCTAATAATCTAGGCATTTGAAATGCATTTATTCAAGCAAAAGAAATAGCTAGCAAATATTTTCATGTCAGGTGGTATGCATGCTAAGTTTTTATAACCTTCTGTTTATTCAACATAAGGTAACTTGATGTGACAGGGTGTGACATATCACAAAGATGACTCAGGTCAGGAATGTCAAGAAATTCCTGAAATCTTCTTAAAAACAATACCTTTAAAAAGGACTTAAGTAGTATTTTAAAGATTTATAGTCTTTTTTTTCCCTGTTACTTATCAAAGAATTGAGTTCAAATGTTAGGAAAGTCTTTTACTCAGGGGGGGGAAAAAAAAGAAATATCTTGCAATTGGCATGAGGTGGAAGAAATTGCTAGGTTTCTCTGGGTTGAAGTGTCTTCCACCAGATGTAGCTATTTAGTGTTTATATATCTCTTTGTTGATCAAACAATTCAAGTGATAATTCTTTACATTCCAAATTTTCTGTGGTGTACTTAGCTGTCCTCACAAACTGCGTCCCAAAGTATGATTTTCAACAAAAGGTGTGGGTAAATGTGTTAACAAAATTTGCTTCTGAAGAGCCAAATTTTGTTTGTATCATAGGAAAATAAGCATTTAATACTAAAGAAAAGCATATATTTGGAGGAATATACATATTGTTAAGTATTCAACACAAAGAATTTTGACTAAGTGAACACACCAGCATAACTGGCATCCAGACCATGAAACTAAATTTACCAACATCCCAAAAAGCTCCTTTGTCCTATCTTCTCACTCCAAAGGATAATCACTCCTGTCTTTTAAGACTATGAATTAGATTTTCGTGGTTTTTGGAAGATAATCACACATCCTTATCTAAAAATATCTCATAAGTGTATGTACTGTAAGATGTACAAAGACGGCTATATAGGTCTTTTGTTTTTTAACCTTCATTTTATTTATTTATTTTTATGTGGTGCTGAGGATCGAACCCAGGGCCTCACACGTGCTAAGCAAGTGCTCTACTGCTGAGCCACAACTCGGGCCCCTGTTTAGATCTTTTTATGGGGTGGAGGGGCCTGATATTTCACTTAATATTATGTTTTGAAGTGCATTTATACTGTTAGGTATATTATTCCATTATATTCCAGTTTTGATTATTCTTTTTGTCATTGATAGACATGTGGGTTGTTTCCTGTTTGGGGCTGTTGTAAATGTTCTTCTATATATGCCCTTTGTGAATTTATGTACCTATTTCTTTTGGGTATAGTATCTAAGACTTGAATTGTTGGATCTTAAGGCATTCATTCATTCAACTTTACTGGAAATTTCTAAAGATTGTTTTAGAGTAAGTGTAGCAATATATTCTCACTATCGGGACACAAGAATTCCATTTCATTTTTATCCTTGCCAACACTTGATGATCTCCTGCCAACCATCATTGCCATTTTTTTCATTATGGAGAGTATATAATGATATTACACTGCTGATTTAATTTATATTTCCCCAATGACTCATGAAGTTGAAAGGAAACAATAACGTGAAGGCAGACCCTACAGAGCGGAGTAAAATCTTTACCACGTGCACGTCAGGGCATTAATCTCCAGGATATGTAAAGAACTGAAAAAATTTAACACCAAAGAAACAAATAACACAATCAAAAAATGGGCCAAGGAACTTAATGGACACTTCACAGAAGGAGAAATACAATTGATCAACAAATATATGAAAAAAATGTTCAACATCTCTAGCAATTAGAGAAATACAAATCAAAAGTTCACTGAGATTTCATCTCCCTGAAGTCAGAATGGCAACAATCAGAACACAAGTAACAATGACTGTTGGGGAGGATGTGGGGAAAAGGTACACTCATACTTGCTGGTAGGACTGCATATTGGTACAACCACTCTGGAAAGCAGTATGGAGATTCCTCAGAAAACTTGGAATGGAACCATCATTTAACTCAACTATCCCACTCCTCAGTTTATATTCAAAGGACTTAAAAATCAGCATACGTTAGCAGCCACATCAATGTTTATAGCAGCTCAACTCACAATAGCTAAACTATGGAATCAATGTAAGTGCCCTTCAACAGATGACTGGATAAAGAAAATGTGGTATATATACACAACAGAATATTACTTAGCCTTGAAGAATGAAATCATGGCATTTTCCAGTAATTGGATAGAACTGGAGGATATCATCCTTAATGAAATAAGCCAAACCCAAAAAAACAAAAGGCCTAATGTCTTCTCTGATGTGTGGATGCTAATTCACATAAGGGAGGGAGGCTAGGGAAAAGTAGAGGTACTTTGGATTAGGTAGGGAGGGGAGAGGAGAAGGTATGGGGGTAGGATGGATAGGAGAATGAATTGGACTTTATTACACTATGTGCATATGTGACTACACTACCAGTGTGATTCTATGTCATGTAAAACCAGAAGAGTGAGAAGTAATACCCCACGTATGTATGATGTATCAAAATGCATTCTACGTACATAACTATTTAGAACTAATAAAAAGATTTGGAAATGAAAAAAATACTATTAGGACTTTAGGTTTGCAATGAATTCATAAATCAATTTATGGAGATTTGTCATCTTTACAACATTGAATCTTTCATATGTTATATATACTTGCATTTATTTAGGTCGTCTTTCATTTTTCTTAATATTTTATAATTATCCACATCTTAAATATATTTCCTTAAATTTGTTTATAGGTATTTAAGATAGCTATCTATTCTAAATGGTATATTTTGTGGTTTGTTTTCTATATGTTTGCTTTCTATATTTATAAATAGATTTTTTGCATATTGGATTTGTATGCAGTGACAAACTGAAACAAATACATAAAGTGTACTCCTTAGGAGAGAAATATGGGATGGCTCATGAGAAAGAGGCTGAAAGAATCAGTCTCAGTTCCAGAGGTTCTCATGGTAACCCCATTATTCTGAGTTGCTTGAGAATCTGTTCTCCTTGAAACAAAAACATTAACCAAAGCCACAGTCATCTTCGACTATCAATGTCCCACATACATGGACCACTTGTGAATTTATTGTATTGGATGGGGCGTACTAGGGATTGAACTCGTGGGCACTCGGCCACTGAGTCACATCCCTAGTCCTATTTTGCATTTTATTTTAGAGACAGGGTCTCACTGAGTTGCTTAGTGTCTCGCTTTTGCTGAGGTTGTCCTTAAATTTACAATCCTCCTGCCTCAGCCTCCCAAGTCATTGGGATTATAGGCATGCACCACTGTGCTCAGTTGTATTTATTTCTATTATCTGTTGATTCTCTTGTTTCTCAGTGGAATAATGCCATTTCTTGGCTTTCCTTGTGATTTCTGATTAAATTCTATACCTTGAATCCAAAATATTTTAGAAGCCCCAATGGTGTCATTCCTTCATAGAGGATTTATTTTTACTCTGTTAAGCAGAAAGAATTCAAGAGACTAAGCTAAATGGAGACTAGGTTTTAGTACTGCTACAATTCAGTCTACCTCTGGTCTTCCTCTAGTTCTAAGATATATATTATATATACGTAGGCATATGTATTATATATAATCCATATTTAATTTAAAATTGGATAATTTTTAAAATTTTAATTCATATTTCTGTTTATAATCAAAGGAAGCACTGATGTACTAAAAATTCCTCTATCCTACCTGAAAGAATTATTTAAGATATTATCATTTATAGTTCTTTCTCTTTTTTCCTTAGAAATTTTATTGAGAAATAATACTTTTTCATTTTTATGGGATATATTATAATTCAACTAATGTATACATTGTATAATGATAAAATCAGGAAAATAAGCACTTTATTTCTTCAGTATGAATCTTTTAATATATATTTTTAGTTTTCAATGGATCTTTTTATTTTATTTATTTATATGCAGTGCTGAGAATCAAACCCAATGCCTTACACATGCTAGGCAAGTGCTCTACCATTGAGCCACCACCCAAGCCCCAATGGAAATCATTTATATGTGTTGGGAATTTTGTATTCTTCTGGTCATTTTGAAATATAGATTACTTTAACCCTACTGTGTCACAAAAAAATGGAACTAATTCCTCCACTTTGTTCTTCTATAAGATGAGTTTCCAGAAATGAGTGAGAACATGTGGTGTTTGTCTCTGTGTCTGGTTTATTTCACTTAACATATGATCTCAGTTCCATCCATGTAACTGCAAATGACAGAATTTCATTATTTTTATGGCTGAATAATATTCCATTGTGTAATGCATCCATATTTATACATTAATCCACTGATAGTTACCTAGCTTAATTCCATATCTTAGTTCTTATGAATAGTGTTGCAATAAACATGGGAGTGCAAGTCTATCTTTGTTATAATGACTTCAGCTTCTTTGGATGTCTACTGAGTAGTAGAATTGCTGGATTATATAACAGTTCTCCTAGTTTTTAAAGAAATGTCCATACTGTTTTCTGTAAAATGGCTACATAATTTATATTCCCACCAAGAATGTATTAGAGTTCTTCTTTCTCTGCATCCTCTCCAACATTTGTTATTTTTTTCTTTTTAATGACAGCCATTCTAACTGGAGTGAGTTGATCATCTCATTGTCATTTTGATTTACATTTTCCTGATTAGTAAGATAGAGTATTATTTCATATACTTGTTGACCATTTATTTGTATTTCTTCTACTGAAAAGTGTCGGTTCAGATATTTAGCCCATTATCAAAATCAAATTTTTTGGGTTTTGGTGTTCAGTTCTTTGAGTTATTTATGTATTTTGGATATTAATGTCATTAGACAAGTAGTTGGAAAATAATTCCTCCCATCTGTAGGTTATCCTCTTGATTATTTTTCTTAGCTATGTAGAAACTTCTTAATTTGTTACAATCCCATTTATTTTTTACCTTCATTGCCTATGCCTTTGGAATCCTATCTAAAAATAACAGTGTTTTGTCAACAATGTTTTAAAGCCTTTCGCCTATGTTTTCTTGTAATAATTTCATAGTTTCAGGTTTTACATTTAGGTTTTGTTCCATATTGATGTGAGTAAGAGATCTAGTTTCATTCTTCTGCATGTGTACATCCAAATTTGCCAACACAATTTATTAGAGCAGTTAAACTTGGTGCCTTTGTTAAAAACAGTTGGCCAGGACTGGGAGCGTGATAGTAGAGTTCTTGTCTAGCCTGCACAAGATCCTTGGTTCAAACTCTAGCAGTGCCAAAAACAAGTATGTGTATATATTTCTTTGAGAGATATAGCCTATAAATATATATAATAAAAATTATGTAAGTATGTAGATTAATTCCTGTGTTCTATGTTCCGTTCCATTTGTATGTGTTGGTTTTAAAGCCAGTAACATGCTGCTTTTTAGAATGTTTTGAAGTCAGGTATGTAAAAGCTCCAGTTTTTTTGTTGTTGTTTTTCCTCAGGATTGCTTTAGTTATTCTGGGTCTTTTATAATTTGATATGTATTTTTTAAGTTTTCTATTTCTGTGAAGAAAGTCATTGGTATTTAGGAATTACTTTGGGTAGTATGATCATTTTAACATTCTTTCAACTCATGAACACAGGTGTATCTTTCCTTTTGTGTATTTTATTTCTATTTCAGCAAGTTCAGGTTCTGTTAATTTCTTCCACTCCAATTTGAATGCCCCTTGATTTTTCTTTCCCTTGCCTAATTGCTCTTGCTATAGCTTCCAAAACTTTATTAAATACAGCAGTGAAAGTAGATATCTTTATTCCATATCATAGAGGAAAATACTTTCAGCTTTTCCCCCTTCAGTATGATATTGGTTGTGGTTTGTCATTTATAACCGTTGGTATTTTGAGTTATAGTCCTTGTATAATTTGTTAAATGCTTTTATCATGAAGGGATGTTGAATCCTATCACATATTTTTTCTGCTTTTATTGAGATAATCATTGATTTTTGTCCTTCACTCTGTTGGTTTGTTGTATCATATTTGCATATTTGAACTGTTCTTGCATCCTTGGAATGAATCCCACTTGCTCAATGTGTATGATGTTTTTTAAAATTTTTTTATTTTTTAGTTTTTTCAGCGGACACAACATTTTTGTTTGTATGTGGTGCTGAGGATTGAACCCGGGCCACACGCATGCCAGGCGAGCGAGCTACCACCTGAGCCACATCCCCAGTGTATGATGTTTTTGATGTGCTGTTGAATTCAGTTTTCTAGCATTTTATTGAGAATTTTTGCATCTCTATGTCCATGGATTTAGTTTTCTTTTTTGTATTTTTGTCCAGTTCTGGATCAGGGTAATACTAATCTTATGGAAAGAGCTTGACAGATTTCCTTCCATTTCAGTTTTTTGGAATAGTTTAAGAAGAATCTGATTAGTTCTTCTTTTAAATATTTTGTTAGCATTCAGCAATAAAGCCATTAGATCCTACACTTTTTTTTAAAATAAGAGACTTATAATTATTACTTCAGTGTCATTACTCATTATTGGTCTGTTTAGATTTTCTATCTTCTTGATTCAGTTTCGGTAGATTTCATATATTCATGAATTTATCCATTTCCTCTAGGTTTTTTTTCACATATAATTGTTCATAGTTGTTTCTTTAAATCCTTTGTAGTTCTGTCATATTGGTTATAATGTGTCCCTTTTCATTTCTGATTATATTTATTTGGGTTTCCTATGATTTAGTCCAGAAAAGGTTTGTCAGTTTTGTTTATCTTTTTGAAAAAAAATCAACTATGTAATCTTTTGATTATTTAATTTTGATTTTATTTTTGCTCTGATATTGATTATTTCTTTTCTTCTACTAATTGTGGGTTTATTTTGTTCTTACTTTTCTGAGTCTTTTAGATGTATTTCTAGGTTTATTTGAGATGCTTCTGCTGTTTTGATGTACACCTCCATTGCTATAAATGTCCCTCTCTATCACTTTTGCTGTATACTACAGATTTTGATATATTAGGCTATCATTTTCATTTTGTTTCAAAAAAATTCTTTCGTTTCCTTTTTAATTTCATTAATTACCCACTGGTCATTTAGGAGCATGTTGTTCAATCTCTATATATTTGTATATTTTTCCATTCTCTATTGATTTGTACTTTTATTCAGTTGTGGCCTAAGAGAAATGATGTGATTTCAGGTTTTGACTGAAATTGAGACTTAATTTGTGGCTAACATGCTCTATCCTGGATAATGTTCAATGTGCTAATGAGAATGTGTGTTTTGCTGCTGCTGGATGAAATGTTGTGTAAATGACTGTTAGGGTCATTTATTCTGTAGCATAGTTCAACTCAGCTGTTTCCACACTGATTTTCTGTCCATTAAGGAAAGTGGAGTATTGAAGTCCCCAACCATTGCTATATTGGAGTCCATCTTTCCCTTTATATCTAATATTTGCTTTACATATTTGGGTTTATATATTAGGTTTAAACCATGTTGAGTGCATGTTGTTTTTAAAGTCCGCTTTATCTGATATGAGAATAGGTATTTCTACTTATATTTGGCTTCCATTTGTGTTATATCTTTTTCCAACCCTTCATGTGTCTTTAAGAGTGAAGTGAGTCTCTCATAAGCAGTATGCAGTTGGGTCTTGTTTATTTTAATCCATTCCCTTAGTCTGAATCCTTGAATTTAATCAATGTATATAAAAAGTTATTATTAATATGTGTGTGCTTTGTCCTGTCATTTTGCTAGTTGTTTTCTGCTTTATATGTACATATTCTTTGTCCTTTCTACCTTTCTTATTTATATTTGTGAGTTGGTAATTTTCTGTTATGCTAAGGTTTGATTATTTTTCTCTTCCATCTATCTGTTCTTCCAGTGAGTTATGTACATTTGTGTGATTTCATGATGGTGGTTATTATCTTTTTGTTTTCTAGTATAGGACTCCCCTTAAGAATTTCTTTTAGTGCTGAAATGGTAGTGCTGATTCTCTTAATTTCTGTTCCTCTGGGAAAGACTATTTCTCTTTAATTTCTGAGAGGATAGTTTTCTGTGAATTATATACTTCTATTCCACTGTAAGTCTAAAAGGCATTCCTTTTTATGTGAATTGATGTTTTTTTTTCTTTCTGCTTTTAGAATTCTCTTTGGGTCAAAGTGGGTATGGTGATGTATGCCTGTAATCCCAGTGACACAGGAGATTGAGACAGGAGTTGTTCAAGTTGGAAGCCACCCTCAACAACTTAATAAGATCCTGTCTCAAATTAAAAAAAAAAAATTAAAGAGGTGATGGGGGATATAGCTCAGTGGTATAATGCCCCTGGATTCAACCCCTAGTGCCAAAAAGGAATTCTCATTTATTCTTATATTGTAGTCAAAAGGTCAAAAATATGTCTTGATGAAGGTTATTTTTAGTGGACTCTTCTTGGACCCTGACCTTCTTTTTTATTTTAAATCTATTTTTGAAATACTACAAATACATAGTTTCAAAACAGCAAAATATGAATCCTCTTAATAAAGAATGACAGAATGTTTTTAAAAATGTATTTGTAAGTTTCAATTTGTCACTTGGAGAATTTCTTTTTTAATTTGTCATTCATTGATCTTAGTTTAGAGTGCAATTGGGTTTTTTTTACTTATTAATTTATTTTTGTTTATATATGACAGGAATGCATTACAATTCCTACTACACATATAGAGCACAATTTTTCATATCTCTGATTGTATACATAGTATATTCACACCAATTTGTGTTTTCATACATGTTTTCTGGATAATAATGATCATCACATTCCACCATTATTAATAACTCCATGCCCCCTCCCTTCCCCTCCAACACCTCTTCCCTATCTAGAGTTCGTCTATTCCTCCCATGCTCCTGCTCCCTATCCCACTATGAATCAGCCTCCTTATATCAAAGACAACATTCGGCATTTGTTTTTTGGGGATTGGCTAACTTCACTTAGCATTATCTTCTGCAATGCCATCCATTTACCTGCAAATGCCATGATTTTATTCTCTCTTTATTGCTGAGTAACATTCCATTGTGTATATATGCCACATTTTTTAATCCATTTAGTTGGTTCCACAGTTTAGCTATTGTGAATTGTGCTTCTGTAAACATTGATGTGGCTGTGTCCCTGTAGTATGCTGTTTTTAAGTCCTTTAGGTATTGACCGAGGAGAGGGATAGCCGAGTCAAATGGTGGTTCCATTCCCAGTTTTCCAAGGAATCTCCATACTGCTTTCCATATTGACTGCACCAGTTTGCAGTCCCACCAGCAATGTATGAATGTGCCTTTTTCCCCACATCCACGCCAATAGTTATTGTTGTTTATATGCATAACAGCTGCCATTCAGACTGGAGTGAGATGAAATCTTAGAGTGTTTTTTTTTCTTCAAATTGCTCGTGGTGATGAACATTTTTTCATGTATTTGTTGATTGATTGTACATCATCTTCTGAGAAGTGTCTCTTCAAGTCCTTGGCCCATTTATTGATTGGGTTATTTTTTTTTTGGTGTTTAGCTTTTTGAGTTATTTATATACCCTAAAGATTAATGCTCTGTCTGATGTGTGAGGGGTAAAGATTTGCTCCCAAGATGTAGGCTGTCTGTTCACCTCACAAATTGCTTCTTTTGCTGAGAAGAAACTTTTGAGTCCATCCCATTTATTGATTATTGATTTTAATTCTTGCACCACAGGAGTCTTATTAAGCAAGTTGCAGCCTAATCCCTCATGATGGAGATTAGGACCTATTTTTTCTTCTATTAGACACAGGGTCTCTGGTAGTATTCCTAAGTCCTTGATCCATTTTGAGTTGAGTTTTGTGCATGGTGAGACATAGGTGCATAAGTATTTCTAGTTTTCCCAGCACCATTTGTTGAAGAAGCTATCTTTTCACCAATGCATGTTCTTGGCACCTTTGTCTAATATAAGATAATTGTAGTTTTGTGGGTTAGTCTCTGTGTTGTACCCTGAACTTCTTGTATCTAGATGTTCTTATATCCCTTTGAAGATTTGGGAAATTTCCAGGTATTATTTTATGAAATGTTTTAATCCCCTTTGCCTTTATTTCTCTTCTGGGATTTTCATAATGCAAATATTTGTTCAATTAATGATATCCCAGAGGTCTCATAGGCTTTTTCATTCTTTTGTAATAATTTTTCTTTCCTTTGCTTGTCTGACTGGGTTAATTCAAAAAAACCTGTGTCCTCACATTCAGAAATTCTTCTGCTTTTAGTGTGTTGTAGAAGCTTCCATTTTTTCTTTTTAATTGACCTGATGGAAGGCTCTATCTCCAAGATTTCTGATTGGTTCTTTATTATTTCAACCTCTTTTGTGAACTTTTAATTCATATTATGGATTTTTTTTCCTATTTTTGTATTGGAGTTCTTGGAGTCATTATTTTGAATTTTGTTTACAGATATTTCATAGATTTCCTTCAAGTTGGGATCTATTTCTGGAGAATTATTGTGCTCCTTTGGCTGTGTTATGTTTCCTTTTATGTTTTTTTGCCCACGTGTTGATGTCTACACATCTGATGTAATACCTTCTCCAATTTTATGGAGTACTTTTGTAGGAAAATGTTTTTTCATTCAACAGGCTGGTGGGTGTTAATTAGGTAAGGTGCTATGCCTTAGAGGTAATCTCAAAAGTACAGTCTCTGTGTGACTTCAGCTGTGATTGACATTAACAATGTCTCTGAGTGCCTCAATAGTTTAGACTACAGTGGTTCATGAAAGTAGCTGTATGACATTGCAGCAGATATAGGCTACATGTGATATATATATATATACCTCCATCAAATACCCAGAAGGTTGGAGGGGTTGTTACATCTGAACTACCTCCTAAGTACTTTGGGAAACCATTGCTAAGAATTTTATAACATACTTGTTTCCCTCCAGGATGACATTTAAACCTGACAGTAGGAGATGTGCTTAGTAAAATGGCTGTATTAACTTCATTGGGTCTACTGCCCCTTAGATACTATTAGTGTAGTCATCAGAGTTTTCTGCCACCATTTATAATTGTGAAAAGCACTGCTAAAAGATGTCTTTTAGCTTAAAAGAATTTTTATTCATTTTTTCACCATTCAAATGAAGGGAAGAGAAACAGAGTTTTACCTAAATTCTGGAAAAATATCCTATAACTGTATATGATATAACAACACTCCTGGTTTCCTTTATATAATCATTGAAAATATGCATATAATTATTGCATTCATCTACATAGTAATTTTTACTTCCACCTGCTTTTTCTCTGCTCCACTGGGTAATTTCAGAAAGCACAATCAATAGCTGAAACAGACTATAGACAAAGAAACCTAAAAAGACTTAGACTAAATACACCTTTTAGTGTTCCAAGCAGTAGACAACAGTCATGGGAATTACATGCATGTCCAAGCTGGAGATACCATTTCCCTCTAAGACATATTATCCATTTTGGCTAAAAATTTCATACAGCTGTTCAGGGTCATAGATGTAATCAGCCACCTCATATTCACCTTTCAGTTGTATGTTCAGATTTACCCCTCTGCTGCTGCTCCCTGATCTCCCACTTTCTTATTGGCTATTCCCTAAACCAGAAGCTATGCAAAAAGTTAACTCCCCAAAACCACCTGTCCAGCTTTGAAATCTGCTATAATGGGAACTTTTTTTTTTCTTAAAGTTCTAAAACACATATTGGCTTCAACCCTGCTTGTATCACTAAAATCGATGCCTTTAATTTAAAACTTGAAACTAATTTAAGTTAAATTACTACATGTATGTTTGAAAATACACAGATAAAACATAAACAAGAAAAATTACTAAGGATACCATATTTGGGAAAGCAGAGAGAAGGTGTGCAGCCATAAGTTTTTTTGTTGTTTTGCTTTTACTACATATTAGTGTGCATAAATATGCGTTAAACCACTGATTATTTTGTATACTTTTAAAGCATTCATAGTAACATTTTCTATATTTGTAAAAGTTATTATATAGTATATTGGAAATAAGGCAAAACAAGAACTATAAAACTGGGGATGTGGCTCAAGCGGTAGTGCACTCGCCTACCATGATTGCAGCCTGGGTTCAATCTCAGCACCACATACAAACAAAGATGTTGTGTCTGCCGAAAACTAAAAAATAAATATTAAAATTCTCTCTCCCTCCCTCTCTTTATTAAAACTTCAGTTTTTCAGTTCTTTTTTTTTTAATTTTGTTAAATTATTCAAATTATAGTTGTTATCCTATAATACATTATATCAATAACTTTAAGCAAATACATGGATGTTTTACTTTCTTAGATGAAATAAGTCTCAAGAACTTCAACTTTAATCTAGAGTTTTCAAACATCGATATGGTTGCGTAGCCTTTTAAAAGCCTTTGGGCACAAAACTGGTAAAATGTGGTTTGAGTTATTGGCATGCCTGTGCAACAAAGCATTTGGGAGGCATGATTGACAGGCCAGGAGTGTGTAGAAGGTGGAACCTATGCTTATGTCTGCTTCAGTGACTTTATTAGACACACCCTAGTTGTAAATTGTAAACTGTCATTCAAAGTAGCATAGTGATGTTTTAAACAAGTCAGGTTATAATACTCCTACTTCTTTTGCCTTAATGCCTAAGGGTAAATTCAGAAAATGCTCCTATGTTTTGGCTCATAAAAGCATCCATCTGGAAAAAAACTGAAATAACAAACCCTAATACTAAAGAGCAATGCAGAGAAGATTTATGATTCTCTGCATACATATAAATTGTGTATTTAAGCACCACAATTAGCTAATTCAATCTTCTTTATAGTTCTGCAGCTATTTCAGATTGAGGACATAGAAAATCATTTTTATTGATTTTTGTAGCAGATTTTAAAGCAGTATTTTAAAATATACTATTAACACCGTACTTCGAATTTAAATGGATACTAATACAAACTTCACTAGAGACCTTTCCTATCTTTATTGAACAATCTGTTTTAAAGCATGCTGTATTTTATGAGAAATGCCTAATTTTACTTTAAAAGCAGTAAGTGCAGAAACATTCACATATTTTTCTATAAACCATATGATTTTGAACTGAAATAAGGAATGAAAACAAATATTAGTTAACTGACTTCTTAGTAGTTTAAATATTCCTTCCTGAATATAAGACGATTTGATCCTAATCATTCTTATTAAAACTAAGAAGAACTCATCAAAAAACCTCAGGAGTCTACAGAGAGGTATAATGTAGTCAATGAAAATCCCCCATAAACACCTTCTTCCTTGATAAAAAGCAGTTCTTGGAAGAAACTATTTTTATTGTCTAAATTTCAATAAGGTAATAATTCACCACTCTAGATGAGTATTAAAGATTTTAATCCTTTTACTATGAATACCAAACTGAATTCTGGTCAATGCTCAGACTTTCAAGTAAAGATTATTCTGTGGCAGCTGCTCAATATCTTAGTGTTTAATAGTGACACTTATAATTTTTCATTTCTGAAGGACATGCACATTGAGGCAACCTTAAAGGATATTAGGTAGTCTAGTTTTTTTCTTTCGGTTTGACTGTGAGATTCTTGAGTTTTTCTTTTTGAGGTAGAGCAAACCACAAAACTATGTCTCAGGAAGCCTATTTATCTGACAAGTAAGAAAAGATAAACACCTGTGAGTTGATGTTTAAAGCCCAAACTAGTTTTGAAGAAACAAGAAAGGGAAAGCTAATAGTTCAAATTTCAGTCACTTTTCATCTATGTGTGCATCAATGTGTGCACTGGTCCATTAATTATGTGGCCCAGCACAAAATGATATGTTAGTCTTCCTTTTTACCCTAAGATGACAGCTGTTAAGATTTCAATTAAAGAGAAAGAAAGCTATTTCAAATACTTTGTTGATCTCAAGAATGTACCTAAGTCATAAATGAAAATGAAAAAGTTAATTAAGGATCAAGCTAATTGTTTCTTTCATCATTCTGTTAGAACCGAGATAAAATTGGGGGAGAAGATGTAAAACTAAGAATCCTAATGGACCAAGATTTTCTAAGTTCATGAAATATTTTCAAGCACAAATAAGCATTTTTTTTTGTATAGGGATTGACATTAAATATTTCAGGATTTATGAGACAGATAATTTGTCACAACTATTCAAATCTGCCCTTTTAGTACAAAAGCAGTTATAGACATTTATATATATATATGATTTATATATAAATCAAGATTGAGTTCCAAGAAAACTTTATTTATGGACACAAATAGACATTTCATGCAATGTTGATATGTAACAAAATATTCTTCTTTTGACCTTTTTCCAGTCATTAAAAATATATAATTCATTTTCAGCTCATAGGTTACAGAACAAAAAGGCAGCAGGCTACATTTGGCCTGACCATAGTTTGACCACTCCTAACACATTTTTTTTTTGACTATACCTATGCTCTTAAAGGAAAAGCATATCACCAACTGATCTTTTATTTTCTTTTAAATTATTTGATAGGTCAAAAAACCCTATTAATTGCCAGAGTAAATAATTAAAAGCAAGAAATATGTTTGGGTCGAGGGAATGGCATTAGGAAGTGGAGAGCTCCGTTCACCTGGGACAAAATATGCAACCCTAAGTGACCCACCTCCTGAAGCCATATCCTACCTGTATATCATTACTGCTTAGTTAATCCATTCAAGTGTTTCAATACACTGATTAGGTTAGGCTCTCATAACCAGATCATTTCACCTTAAATGTACTTGTATTGTCTCACACATAAGCTTTTGGGGTATACCACCTGACTAAACCATAACAGAATGCCATTTAAAATATTTCTCCTAGGTGAATTTGATTCAATGTCCTTCTAGTACATTTTTATTATAGTAGTTTTAAGGAGAAAACATCTGTTTTTAGTATAAAATAGTAGTTACATCTATTCCATTAAAAATTTTCCCATACTTATATATTTTTAGGGGAAAAAGCAATTATATTTGGCTATTTTCTAAATAACTTATTGTAGATAAGTTTTAAACTTGTATAAAATAAATGTTTTTATTTTAAATTTTTTTCACTTTTTTTGGTTGTTCACAACATTACAAAGCTCTTGACATCTCATATTTCATACATTAGAATCAAGTGGGTTATGAACTCCCATTTTTACCCTAAATACAGATTGCAGAATCACATCGGTTACACATCCACATTTTTACATACTGCCATATTAGTGACTGTTGTATTCTGCTACCTTTCCTATCCTCTCTCCCCTCCCTTCCCTTTATTTTAAATTTTAATAAATTAGTTTTACACAAAGGAATTTTGTGTAAATTTTGTGTTGTAGTTCAGTGGTAGAGCACTTGCCCAGCATGTGTGAGGCACTTTGCTTCAATTCTTAGACCTTTATTTATTTATGGTGCTATCAACAACTAAAGAAATAAATTTTAAAAAAAGAATACAAGTAATAATAAATGTTGGTAAGGATGTAGGGGAAAAGGTTCACTCATTCATTGCTGATGGGACTGCAAATTGGTGCAACCACTCTAGAAAGCAGTAGGGAGATTCCTTAGGAAACTTGGAACAGAACCACCATTTGACCCAGTTATCCCACTCCTCAAGCTTATACACAAAAGCCTTAAAATCAGCATACTGCAGTGATGCAGCCACATCAGTTTATAGCAGCTCAAGTCACAATAACTAAGCCAACCTCCAAGCTCATCAGTAGATAAATGGATAAAGAAAATGTGGTACATACACACAGTGGAATATTACTCACCATAAAGAATGAAAGTATGGCATTTGCCAGTAAATAGTTGGAACTGGAGACTGTCGTGCTAAATGAAATAAGCCAATCCCAGAAAACCAAAGGCCAAATGTTCTCCGATATGTGGATGCTAACCCACAACAAGGGAGGGGAGATGGGAATAGAAAAGACAGTAGAATTAATCAGACATACATTTCTATCCTTTTTTTAAAGTTTACCTTTTTTAGTTTTTTTAAATATTTATTCTTAAGTTTTAGATGGACACAACATCTTTATTTTACATTTATGTGGTGCTGAGGATAGAACCCAGTGCCTCATGTATGGTAGGTGAGCACTCTACCACTGAGCCACAACCCCAGCCCCTTTAGTCATTTTTTTAACCTTTATTTATTTTTATGTGGTGCTGAAGATTGAACACAGTGCCTCATACATAGTAGACAAGCTCTCTACCTCTGAACTATAACCCCAGCCCCAACTTTCCTAACCATTATATATGAATACATGACCAGAGTAACTCCACAAGAATAAGATCCTCATTAGAATAAGTTATGCTTCATGTATAATATCTGAAAATACATTGTACTATAATGTATATCTAAAAAGAACAAATTAAAAAATGTTCTTTATTTCTTAGAAACTACCTTTTAAAAATTTTTAACAAAATTTTTTTAAAGCTATATATCAGTATATATAGACTGACCTCTTCTCTTTTTATAGCTATATATTGTTCAGTTTCATATATGTGTATGTGTATGTATACATACATATATAATTTTGTTTAACCAATATCCTATTGGCAGGAACTTAGGCTATTACATTTTTGAGAAGATGACATCATTGTATTTGAATCTCCCTGAAATCCCTCATAATGAAAAGAGCAACTAGAATCAGTGAACCCCAAAACTTGTGGACAGAATCTATAACCAAACTTAGTAGCAACATATTTTTCATAAGCCCCCAAATATAAGTGGATGGCATGAATCACAAACAGCTACAAGGTCCACTGAAACTTGACTGAGAAGACCCAACGTATGTGTTGATGTAATGTGATTTCTGTGCAGTGTCTTAAATATCAACATGAAGAAATTTAATGAAGCACAAGTTAAATGGCAGGAATAACTGTAACTCTTTTTACACAATCAAATATTTGGTAAACTAATTAGTGATATACATGAAAGGGTGACCACTATTCCCAGTGTCCTTACCTACTTATTCAGTTAAATCACAGCCAAGGAAACAGGCATGGACAGCTGGCAAAGAAGACCCTGTTGAGCCCCACTCTAGTCTGGCAGAGTAAACAGACATAAAAGATAGTATTAAGTGGGAGGCAAACTTTGAGGGCATAGGGCAGGAATAGCCTTCTGGGCCACCTGTGAAATACAGAACTCTCTTTTTTCACTGAAACAGAAAGGGGAGAGTAGGAAGTGACCCCCAGTGGGCTCTTACTTCAAGCACCCAGTCACACTCTCCAAAGACAGTGGCAGATAGGGAGTTAGGCTGGAGTAGGATACTCGTGAAACAATAATGCAAGTATCCTTAGGGAGGGCCAAAACCTCCTACAAAAAATTCACTTGATATTAATTTTCAGTATGAATACAGAGCATGAAAGCAGAGACACACAAATTTTATGAGAGAAGTAGGGAGGTAAGGGAACTTTTCTGGTTTTGAGAGATGGAGAATTAAAGTACCAACTGGAAAGTTATTCTCAGAACAGCCACAGAAAGTTATTCCCAGAAGCTGGAAGGGACTTTGTAGATTCTAAATATATAGATTAAAAGGAACTGAGGAGAGGTATAGAGCTAGTGGAATGTTTGAGATTCTGTCCCCTATGGATGTTTAAAACTAACAAACCAAAATATTTCTAGGTAAATTTCAAACTGTGGAGAAGTAGTTGGGAGTAGAGCCCAAATTGACCATAAGAGGAATGACAGGGAAAGGAAAAAAGAACACAGAAATTAAAGGGAGTAAAACAGAAGACTATATTTATGACTACTTGATGAACATTATATACTCAGGAGTTCTGGGCCTATGAAGTTTTTTAGGCTCTCTTGGTCTACCCTTCCCTCTTCTAAGTATAGAAAAACTAGTTTACCATAAAATGAACAAAAGTAAAGGATTACAATAAAGATCAGTGAAAGGATTCCGAGAGTCATGCCCACAAATAGATGACAATTGACCCTAATACTTTAAAACAACCTTAAATCATACATAACAATCACATAATGATAGATAGAAGTTATGAAAGAGTAACATAAATCAGGATTATAGAAACTCAGAGAGGAGGAAACACTTAAAAATCATAACTGGAGAAAAAAAAAACATTGAAAAAATCTTGAAGATAATAGGCAAAGAACTCCCAACATACATATATAATAAGAATTCCTAAAGAAGAAAAACCAAAAGTACTTAAAAATAAAAAAAACTTTTAAAATAAAAATTTCCTAAAATTGAAAAAAAAGCTTTATAATACTAATGAAAAGATGTATCACATTTCTGGAAGCATCAGCCCAAGTTGGCCAACATCAAGATATATTCAAGTAAAATCCATTTGAATATTCATACAAAAAGTCCAAGTCCTTATAAAAGAAAAAATATTAGATCATGATCACTTTTTGACAGCAACACTTTATGATACAACATAACATAGTAATATATTTAAGATATTCAAAGGAAAACATAAGTTGTTCTTGGGAAATCTAGAAAATGAGATTCAAACAACCAAAATGACTACAGACGTTTACATAAGGAATAGTGGTGAACATATTAAGTGTTCTACCTATAAAACTATATGATGGGGCTGGGGTTGTGGCTCAGTGGTCGAGTACTGGCCTAGTACGTGCGAGGCACTGGGTTTGATCCTCAGCACCACATAAAAATTAATAAATAAAGGTATTGTGTCCAACTACAACTTAAAAATATTTTTAAAAACTATGTGATGATGCTAGCCATAAAAGCACAAACTGATTTCACTCATATAAAGTAGTCAAAATCATAGAAACAAAATAGAAAGGTAGTTGTCAAGGACTTAGGGGGAGTACAGAAGAATTCATATTTCATGGGGAGAGTTTCAGTTTTGCAAGATGTAAATGTTCTATAGATCTGTTTCACAACAATGTGAATATACTTTAATGAACACTTAAAAGGGGACAGCGATGCAACACTATCAAAGTGGGGAGAATAAGAAGAGGTTGAAATAAAAGTGGAGTAAGTACAATAATTGCCCTGCAGGTGCTGGCTGGAAGTAAAAAATACTGAAACGGCCAGTTTCAGTATTGTTCACAGTAGGGAACCAACAGGCATTGCTTTCCTAGAAATGATAGGTGCATAGGGATTATTTAAAAGTATAGACACAAATGTAACTATTGGAATAAATATAAACCTTAAGTATTAAAAAATTATATGTGAACATAAAATAAGGCAAACAACATAAACAGACTGTATGTATGTGTATACAGTCAGCCTTCCATACACACAGGTTCCACATCCATGGATTCAACCAACAGTGGATTTAAAATATTTAGGGAAAAAAATTGTACTTAACGTGTACAGACTTTTTCCCCTTGTCATTACTTGCTAAACATTTAAGTATTAAAAACTATTTATATTGAATTTACATTGTATTATAATTTAGAAATGATTTAAAGGATATGATAAGATGTGAATAGGTTATATGCAAATACTAGACCATTTTATGTAAGGAACTTGAGCATTCACAGATTTTGGGTGCATGAGAGCTCCAGAACCAACCAAAGGAAGACTGTACAATTATGAAACGATATGGCAAGTCTGAGGCCAGTTATAAAGATCATATCAACAAATGTAAATGAGCTTAACTCATTTATTAAAAAGTGTCCAGACAAGATAACAAAAAAATTCACTATACTGAATATAAGATATATTATGGGTGGTGGGGAGGAAAGGAAAAAGGAGAGATTGATTCAGAAAGGTTAAAAATAAAAAGTATAAAGATGCAGACAAATGAGGGGTCACAGTCTTGGTATCTGAGTAAGGCAGAATTCAGATACTTAATGCTAAAAGCTATAATTTACAATGATGATGTAACATTTTTGAAAACTTCAGCAGTAGAAACAGCTTTGAAGAATTTAGAAGATACCCAAGGAGAAATAGAACTAAAAGGAGAATATACCTGTCTCAATTATAAAAAGATCAAGCAAACAAGGTAGGGTGGATACAGAACACTTAATCAGTGAGATCTTTCAGATCTATAATAAACTCTGAAAAGGGAGGTTATGCCTTATTCTAAGTGCTCATGGAAACATTCAGGAAAAATTGGCCATATCCTAAGCTATAATGAAAATTCAGCAAACATCAATAAACTTCAAAGAATAGAAATAATGCAAAAAAAATGTACTCTGACTTGAAAGCAATAAAATGAAAATAACAATGGAATTTAAAAGCTTGTTACTCAGAAACTTTCAAACATGCTACTGATTAATTCTTAAGTTAAACTGCAGAATTTCTTGAAAATAAGAATGGAAATTATGTCCAAAGCTTTTGGTCATAAGAGGGAAAATGTATAACATTTAATGCTTTAAAACAATTTAAACAAAAATGAAATTCAAGAGTCATATTTTAAAGGCTGTGAAATAACATCAAAGAAGCCACCCAACAAAAAAGAAGATTGAATTTTTAAAAAGCAGAATTAATGCCATAATTTCTATTGAATTTCTAAACATTAGGGAAAAAACAAATTTGGTTATATGGGGGGAAATCATCAAAATAAATCACTAACACCAACAGGGAGAAGAGTAAGGAGGTACAAAATTATTAACAAAAGAAGAATAATCATCAAAAGAAAGGAAAGAAAGTATCATAAGAAACCATACAACTCAATGCAAGTAAATTTGAAGATTTAGATGGAATGGATAATTTCTAAGAAAAATACAATTTAAGTGACAGATTATCTTAGAAGAAACCAGAAAAATTAAAGTGCTTCCCTCACAATAAAACTCCTGGCATAGGTAGTCTGACAGGGAAATTCTACCAAACCTATATAAATCAAATTGCTCAATGGTTCTTAAACTTTTCCTGGGTATTAAAATTTGAGGAAAATTTCAAAATTCACCTATGAAATATTGTGCTGTAGACCATTCTCAGTTATATCATTATAAAAGCTCTTCAGTATTAGCAAGTGAAATCCTAAAGCACATTTTAAAATCCTTTAAATTGAAATACTAGGTCACTTAACCAAGTCTTCAGTTTTACAGTCCTATCTCTGTCATATTTAACTATAAAATTGCCATATATTTTTGAAGGAATACACAGAAACAAAATAATGAGAACTAGTATTTTATCACTATATTTGCACTATAGAAAATCAACTGATTATCATTGAAATACAGCATTTTTGATATCTACTTTATTTTCAGACCTAAAATAAGCAATGAGAAATGAAATCTGATCTAGTTTAAGATTTATTTCCCTCTTAGGTTGCTTTGGAATAGACTAGTTCAAACATCTTTTTCCTACAATGTACTTTGATAACTAAACTCTAAACACTAAAACTCCACCTAATCAATACATGGTAACAATAATGAAATTCCTATAAAATACTTAAATCTCAATACATTCACATTTCCCCAAAGAAATAGCAATTATTTCCGTTTAAGTACATCACTGATCTCATTTTAGATAATTAATAAAAATCTGCATTATTGGGTAACTTTTTTTTTTGGTACTGGGGATTGAACTCAGGGTTACTTGACCACTGAGCCACATCTCCAATCCTATTTTGTATTTTATTTAGATACAGGGTCTCATTGAGTTGCTTAGGGCCTCACAGCTGCTGAGGCTGGCTGTGAACTCATGATTGTCTTATCCCAGCCTCCCTAGTCACTGGAATTACAGGTTTGTGCCACCACACCCAGCGAGTAACTTTTAGTAACTAATATTTTGAAATAAAGACAAAATCAGGCCAGCATAGTGGCTTGTGCCTATAATGTTAGCTAGTTGCAAGTCTGAGACAGGAAGATCTTTAGTTAGAGTCTTGCTGTGTTACTCTGGCTGGCCTCAATCTTTGGGGCAAAAAAGAAAGGAAAGAGAAACTAAGTTTATATATAAAATGTCAAATTTGAAGATTAAGGCATGAAATACAAATGTTCAGTTACTTTTAAGCATTTTTGTTTACATATATTGGTTTTCTCTCTTGGTCTATTTTTCACAACTTGTAATTATTTTCATAAGTACCTTGGCTGAAATCCTAGGACTATATAGAACTCAACCCAGCTCAATAGAGATTCATTCATGTATAACTATCTTCTAGGAGCAAAGCTTATTTTAAAAACAAAACAACACACACCAAAAGCCTAACACTTCTTAAAAGATTATGTTTGGGGCTTCCTAAACTGTTTAACAGATCAGAATGAAAAATTCTTGTAAACAGTTCTTTCTTAGTCTTGTGTCCTTTTAACTTAAAAGGCTGTATAGTATAATTGCTCTGCAAATATCAGAATTTTCTATATATTGTGTAGAGTACACAAAGAAACCATGAAATGGCTTATCTTGTACTTATCAACTTGTTTATTTTTGTGCTTCCAAAAAAAGCTATATTTTTTAACACAAGCAGCTGCTACTTTGTAAATATTTTAATGGCTTCTGTTAAGTAGAGCTGTCAATTTAACAAACAATGTTGTAAAAGATTTTCATTCTTCCATGTGATTGCACATCTTGAAATGTGTTTTACCCTGAAAATCCTTTGGAGATTTTAGACTGGAAAAGATATCTCCTTTGAAGGCACAAAGCCAACAATAGATTAGATTTAAAGAATAATATATAAGATCACCAGAGAAATAGTGCCATTTGTTTCAGAAGACAAATGTATAAGAGCAATAAGTTCTCTTAGCTCACTTCTTGTGACTCAGGCAGTTTGTTGAAATGAAACGGCACTGGCATTATACCAGACATTTTAGGTATGACCTTGATTCTTTTGCCATTTAATAGATATTGGTTTAGAGCAAGCCAATTAACCTTTTTGACCCTCAGTTTCTGTATCTGCAAATGGGGTAATGATACCTACCTTACAGGGTCATTATGAGAATTAGAGATAATATATGTAAATGGCCTAACTCAATAGAGGTGACAATTATTCTATTTTACCTACCTAGCAACTAGGAGTCCCCCAATCATTTTTTAGCCTTTCTCTTTTATATTTTTATTCATCCAGCTTATCTCTTCTTTCTTTTCTGTCTACTTCAAAGTGAATTCAAAGTGAGAATTATTTTAGAGATAATCTAACTTACCACTTTTGTTGAACAAATAAGGAAATAGAAGCTCAGAGAGATAAAATGACTTGTCCAAGATCACAGTTAAAAACAGAGATCATCCTGTCGCCTTGAATTTATCACTGTTTTTCTTCTTGCTGTGAAATGAAATTTGATAAGGAGTTCTATCCTGGGTCTGAAGAAGCATGTATAGAAAAAAAAGAAAATTTAGTGCAAGAGACAAGAAAAGGAAAAAAGATTAAAGAAAAAGGAGCAGGAAGAGCTTTCCAATTTTTTTTATAACTTTGTTTTTTAATGTGGTGCTGAGGATCGAACCCACGCCTCACACATGCAAGACAAGTGCTCTACCACTGAGCCACAACCCCAGCCCTACAATTTGTTGTAAAGCAGGGTGCAACAATCTTTATGAAGGGCCAGGCAGTGAGTATTTTAAGTTTTGCAAGTCATTCTTAATTCTGACATTGTTTACATAATTAAACAACCAGCCAACCAATGGGTCAAAGAAGAAATCACAAAGAAAATTAGAAAATATCTTGATATAAATGAAAGTGAAAACAAACATATCTGAATGTATGGGTTGTAGTAAAAGTAGTGATAAGAGAGAATTTAAGAATGTAAGTGTTTACATTAAAAAGAAAAATCTCAAGAACCCAACTTTATACAATAGGAAACTGGAAAATAACAACAAAATTAAACTCAAAGCTAACAGAAAGAAAGAATAAAGATCAAAACAGAGGTATATTATATAGAAAAAATATCAGTGAAACTTGAGGTGGTTTTTCAAAAATATCAACAATAATGACAAACAACTAGATTAAAAAAAAAACAGCAGACACCAACTGAAATCAGAAATGAAAATGCATATCTTATAATCCTTTTTATGTATTTAGTATTGGTGATAAGATTGTATCAAACAACTGCATGCCAAAAACAATTTTAAACTTAGTACATTTATCTAAGTTCTATAAATATACAACCCACCAAGACTGGATCTTGAAGACATAGTTACGAGCAGACCTATAACCAGTAAGGGGATTGAATCAGCAACCAAAACTTTCCAACAACAACAAAGCCCTGGACCCAGATGGCTTCATGGAAAACTGTACCAAAAATTTACAGAAATAAAACCAGTCCTCAAATGTTTCTAAAAACTTGAGGCAAGAATTTCCTGAACTCCTCATATAAGGCAAGCATTAACCTAACACCAACATCAGACAAATCTACAGACCAATACCTCTGATGAATATTGATGCAAAAAGCCTTAACGAAATACTGCCAAACCCAATTCAGCAATACAGTAAAAAGATTATATACTATGATCACATAGGATTTATTCCTATAAATCAAGGGCAGCTTAACATATGAAAATCATTTAGTATAATATACCAAATTAACAGAAAGGAGGACAAAAACTGCACCATCATCTCAGTTCATACACACAAAGGCATTTGACAAAATGAAGAATATTATTGGCATTTTGAAGGGGACTGCCACCAAAATGGTAATAGTGCCACTTTAACAATATTAATTCTGCTGATTCATGAATATTGAAGGTTTTTCTGTCCTCTTCAATTACCATCTTCCATGTTTTATAATTTTCATTGTAGAGGTCTTTAACATCCTAGTTATTTTATTTTTTCTGAAGGTGTTGTGAATGGAATTTTCCTAATGTCTTCCTCAGTTCATTATTGGTGTTTGGAAAAGTTATTGATTTTGTGTATTAATTGTGTATCTTGCTACATTGCTGACTTTGTTTATCAGATCTAAAAGTCTTCTAGTAGTCTTGAGTACAGGATCATGTCATCTGCAAATAGGGATTGTTTGACTTCTTCTTTTGTTATTTGTATCCCTTTTATTTCTTTTATCTAATTGTTATGGCTAAAATTTAATCAGAGTGGTATGAGTGAACATCCTTTTATCATTCCTGATCTTAGAGGAAACAATTTCAGTTTTTCCTCATTCAGCATAATGTTGGCTATGTTCTTTTGTATACAGCCTTTATTATGTTGAGTAAAATCCTCCCATAAAAACCCTCCCATACCTAGTTTCTTCAGGGCTTTTATCATGGAGGTATGTTGAATTTTGTCAAAGGTTTTTTTTCTGTATATATTGAAATGATCATATGATTTTTATCCTTGATTCTACTTCTGGGTGTATTATGTTTATTTATTTCCTTATGTTGAGCCATTCTTGCATCTGTGGAATGAAACCAATTTGATCATGGTGTATAATCTTTTTAATATGTTGTTGAATTTGGTTTAATAAGTATTTTATTGAAGACTTTTGTATCAGTGTTCATCAAGGATATTAGTCTATAACTTTCTTTTTTTATTGTGCTCTTTTTTTTATTGTGCCCTTGTCTGGTATTGATATCAGTGTGATACTGGTTTTGTAGAATGCATTTGGAAGCATTCTTTTCAGCATGACTGATAGTTATTAAGGTCTGGTAAAATTCAGCAGTGAATCCTTCCAGTCTTTGGCTTTTCTTTTTTGAGAGACTTTTCATTACTGCTTCAATCTCATGCATGTCAAACAATTTTTTTAAATATCCCCCCTCAAAATTGGAAAATTTTCTCTGTACATTTTTATACATCTTTATGATGTTGGAAGATACATCTCCTTATGTACTTTAAAATGCTAATTAAGGGGTAGATGTAAGTATAACTCAGTGGTAGAGTGCTTGCCTAACATGTGTAAGGCCTTGTGTTCCATCCCCAGTACTGCAAAAGATAAATAATGCTAACTGGAAGTAAATATTGGAAAAGATATTTTCCTTTCCTTTTCAAATTGTATGCTCTGTAAAAGAGTACAATAATTCATTTGTTATAATATTTCATTAGTAAAGTTCACGCAAAAACATTATGAAGTAAGTGGCACAAATCAATTTTTAAAAATCTGAACTTGAAAGCATACATCATTCTGTTATCAAACTCTTCTGGCTAAAGACAATGTAAAAATAACAGAAGTCACAAAGGGACTTGGGCTACAAGATTTTCATTGTGTGCCATATCGTAAAAAAAACTAAAGAAAAAAGTTTCAGCGGGATATGTTAAAGTTTTTCTGTAATCTTACTTATGATGGTATTAATCAGAAATTATATTGTATTTTACTTATACATTAATTATTTTTCAACAGAACTCCTGGGGCCCTTGGACAGAGGGGATATGCTAAATGAAGCTTTTGTTGGCCTATCTTTAGCATCTCAAGGGGAAGACTCATTTCGAGATAATCTTCCTTCCTTTGGTTCAATCCACAGGCATAGTATTCAACAAAAAATACTGAAAGGCTCTTCTAACAGGTAAGATATGTTAAACTGAAAAGTTACTCCTTAAAGGAAAGTATTTAGTGTTCAGTACTTTGACTATTTCCTGCTTAGTGCAAACTAAGAGTTAAGCAAGAATATTTCAAAATGTCAAGGAAAAATATACATTTTTCTCATAGCTAATATTTCACGTTAATTCATGCAAGAGCAGGTATAATGAAGGCAGAAGTGAATGTAAAAAAATATAACATTATTGTAAGCCAAAATGAATTTATTATAATATCATATTTTATTTGTATTCTGTTGGTAAATTATGGGATTAAATTACCTTAAATGAATATTAACTTCAAATATATATTCTAAAGTATAATTTATATCACCTATAATTATCTATAATATATTATCTATGGGGCTGGGATTACAGTTCAGCGGTAAAGTGCTTGCCTCACACATGCGAGGCACTGGGTTTGATCCTCAGCACCACATTAAAATAAAGATATTGTGTTCTTCTACAATTAAAAAATAAATTTAAAAAAACTATGATCAATAATATGATCTAATTTACACTTTAATACAATCTATTTTCTGAAATCTAATAGATGAAAATTTAAATATCTAGCTTGTCACAATGGTTACTGAGAAGAAATAAACATGAGATTAAAAACACTTGTTATTTATGGTAATAGTAGTGGTATTATTTACAATGTTAATAAGAACTTCAAGCAAAGGTAGGCAATTTTTTTGTGTGAAATGGCAAATAGTAAATGCTTTAGGCTCTTCAGGCATGTAGATTTTTTAGAAACTACTCAACCCTGCTATTGTAGTATAAAAGCAGCCATAGACAACATATAAATGAATGAAAATTATTGTGTTACAATAAAACTTAATTTACAAAAAACAGGCAGCAGGCCAGATTTATATTGATGATCCTAACTATATGTAATAATTGTAAAAAGGCAATATTTTAAATTCATGTATATTGATTATATACACACCTTTACAATACTCTTGAAAAATGTCCCAAACTACATATATTAACAGTAAATAAAAAGGGGCAGAATTTCCAAGTATGACAGTTTTTATTTAGGTGATTTTATTAGATGAAGGAAAGGATTTACTAACAAACAATTATAAAACTGATGAAAACCCCCATTTCAGGGCTCTGGAAATCACATGAAAACGAACAATAAATTAACTATCATTTTTTTCATAAACAAATTGCTGAACTTCTGATAATGAAGTAGGAGTGTGTGATGTTCTTGCTAGAGACTACTCCCATCCTCCCTTTGCTTAAACTAGCTCTTCCTGGGTAGGACTGCCTATGAAAACCAACAGTTTAACTTGCTTTAGAACTCAGTGTGGAAAAACCTTTGCCCAGCAGCACTATTAATAAAAATAACAAACTCATTGTCGGTAAAAGTGACAGACTTGAAAGAAATGAACAAGGGAAAGCCACTGTTCTGCTCTCCTAGTTAGACCAAGTGACCAAATGACAAACTAGCCAAAAATTTAATCAAGTTGATCCTGAAAATAATAGAACCAAAGAGAGACTAATTAAGTTCTCCACAAATTCCTGATGAGGTTGTATTACCTATCATTTTGGTCTTATTCCTAACAGAACTCAAGAAGAGTTTTTTCCTTTATGCTTTTTTCCCTCCTTCAAACCCAATTTCCAAAAGATGCCCCTCCTCTTTTGCCTTATATTATCCATCCCCCACACCCAGAATAAATCAATAAGAACTTGATTACAGAGAAAATAGGATTCAAGTCCCAAAACATAAAAAGAAGCAAAGAAAATCCTTCTTTAAATACAGATTTTACAATGCAGATTTGGATATTTATGCACCAAATATCATAGAAACCATCTCTGTGAAGGAAAATCTACAAAAGATGAAAGGATTTATAGATAGACATTAGTAACAGAAGACTCTAATTTCAAAATAGATCAAGTAGGCAGAAAATGAGAAAATTTAGTTGAACAATCGATAATGTAGGTATTATGGATTTTATCAAATTCTATACCCAGAATACAATGTCTTCCTAAATGGAATATGACAAAATTCAACATTTAAACCACAGATTTTTTAAAAAATCATGAGACTACTTTTAAGCTTTCTTTGCAAATAAAAAATGTCCTAGGTAAATACATATTTCCCAAAGTGGCTACTATTCAATTTAGAACTCTGAATTATAAAAGAAATAAACAAAGTTATTTAGGAATTACCCTGTGATAAAGCAGCTGGCCCAATTGGTTTGATAGGAGAATTCTACCAAACCTTCGAAGATAAGATGTTCCCAATATTCCACAAATTATTCCAAAGGATTGAAAATAAAGAACTTTCTATAGTACATAAAAACTGAAAAACAATATCATTCATGAATACCAGTATTAATAACAATATTAACAAACAAAATCTAATACCTGAATCTATCCTGGGAATACAAAGTTCATTTTATCAAGTCCATTAATGTCATACATCCTACTAATAGATCTAAAATGAATAAAATCCATGATTATAGATGTTTAAAACATTTCTAACAGAATTTAACACCTATTCCTGATGAAAACACTCAAGAAAATGGAATTGGAGGATTGTATCTTTCTTTTTTTCCTTGTGGTGCTGAGGATTGAACCCAGGGCCTTCTGCATATGAAGCATGCACTCTACCAACTGAGCTATATCCTGAGCCGGAGGATACTTTCTTAATGTAAGATATATAACTTAGTCTTAATACCAGTATTTCCCTTAAAGGGGCATCAATGAGAGCATTTCCACTAAGATCAGAAAGAAGGCATGTATACTCATTGTTTCGGGTACTTTTCAATGCTATACTAGAGGTATTAGCCCAAACAACTTGATACATCAACAAAGCAAGGGTTGGTAAATATGCCTTGTGGGCCAAATTAAACCTGTTGCCTGTTTCTGTAAATAAAGTTTACTGAAACATAGCCATGTCCATTTTATTATTTTCTGTAGTTTAATATAGTCAGATCATGTGGCCTGCAAAATCTAAAATATTTCTTATCTAGCTCTTTGCAGAAGAAATTTCCTACTGGGGCTAGGGTTGTAGCTCAGTGGTAGAGTGCCTAAAATGCGTGAGGCACTAGGTTTGATCCCTGGCACCACATAAAAATAAAAACAAAATAAAGGTATTTTTTAAAAAAGAAATTTGCTACTTTCTGAACTAGAAGCATAAGAGATAATAAGGAATTAAAACTATTTCTAAGTCAGGCATGGTGGCACAACACACCTGTAATCTTAGCAACTCAGGAAGCTGAGGCAGGAGGATTGAAAGTTTGAGGCCCTAGCAGCTTAGTAATATCCTGCCTCGAGAATAAATAAATAGAAGGACTTGGGGTGTAACTCAGAGGTAAAATACCTCTGGGTTCAAAAAAGTACTTAGGGTTATTTTTTGTTGTTTGTTTGGTACTATCTCCATTTTGCAATAAGACAGTGATAAAATCAATGATAATCAATGATAAAATGAAATCAAATATTTGGAAAGTTTAATAAGGTGGATAATATAAAATTGACATACAGAAATCAACCTCCACATACACAAGCAATAACCAGTTAGTGTTAGTGAAAAATAAATCCCCAGTTACAATCTTTTTTTGTGTGTGGGGGGGGGGTGGTACTAGGGATTGAACTCGGGGACACTCAACCACTGAGCCACATCCCCAGCATTATTTTGTATTTTATTTAGAGACAAGGTCTCACTGAGTTGCTTAGCACCTCGCTTTTTTCCTGAGGCTGGCTTTGAACGTGAGGACCTCCTGCCTCAGCCTCTGGAGCCACTGGGATTATATGCCCAGCCCCATTTATAATCTTAATGAAGGAAATTAAATATAACAAATTTGCAAAATTTATATGCAGGAAACTTTTTAAAAATCTGAAAGATATAAAAATAGCCTCAAAAAAAGTGGAATTCTTGGATAGGATCAGTGTTATTCAGATGTCATTTCTCCCCATATTAATTTGCAAGTTTATTGTAATCCCTATATAAATACATACTTTTATGGAGTTAGACAAGTTGATATTAAAGTTCTCATAGAAAAACAAGCATATAAAAATACCCAAACACTAAAAAATAAAAACCATAGGGAGGGACTAGTCCCAATAGATGTTAAAACACACTATAAGCCTTTAAAACTGTCACATTTGTAATTTTATTATGATTATTAGATTAATATCTGCTTTCTCATTAATCTGTAAACTCCATGAAGGTAAGAACATCATGACTGTCTTAGACATTATAATTTCTCCAAGCCACATCATGATGTCTGTGACAGTTGACATAGTTAACGCATAATAGGTAGGCAGTATATTGGGGTACCAGGCCCACTGTTCTCTTGGAGTTCTCAGTTTTGTTAGGAACGAAATGATACAGATAAAAAAGTAAGCAAAATGATTGAACAAGTCTTTTGATTAAAGGTAAATATTAGGAAAAAGATAATGAATTGGTGATAATGGAAATCTGTACTGGAAGGTAATATTTGAGAACAGGACAAGGAGTCATCTATGTGAATAAGTGGTAAAGTGACAGAGTAATTCATGGGAAGTAAACTGTACACATAAAGGTCTAAGGGTGGAAACAAGTTTGAGAGGTTCAAGTAACAGAGAGCCAATACAGTTATACTGTAAAGAGGGGAGTGGAGAAGGTTTGTAGAACTTTAGTTGGCCATGCAATTAGGTCTTCATTCTAATTATAGAGGAAGCCATTATAGGAATTAGAGTATATGGTAAGCAGAAGGGCCTTCCAAAGATGTCCATGTCCTGATCACTGGAATTTGTGAATATGTTAAATAACATGGTGAAGGGGAATTAAAATAGCAGATAGAATTTAGACTGCTAGTCATATCACTTCGAAATAGGGAATATTAACCTAGATTATCACATATGCTTAATATAATCCTGAAATACAGATTAGAGAGAAGAATCAGGATCAGAGTGATTCAGTGTGAAAAGGACTTAGCTCAGCACTGCTGACTTTGAAAATGGAAGAAGCAGACCATGAGCCAAAGAATGCAGATGATCTCTAGAAGTCTGAAAAGTGTATGAAATAGGCAATGGATACACAAAAGAATTACCAGTTTCGAAACTGAAACAGTTACAACAACTAAGGGTTTAAATGAGGTTTTTTAAAAATACCATTATGTAGTATTAAATATTATTAATGTCATTAATAATATTATTTACATGGTGGTTTTCACCTTTTTAGACCTTGCTAAGACTTTATTCTTTATATGTTATTAATATCATTATTCAAATGGCTGGTTTGTTACATTTTTGACTGGGCAACCAAAAAAAAAAGTTATACCACTCAAAGCACAGTTTAGAAAGACAAAAATAATACAGGATGAGAAGGGTAGTGTGTAAATAAAATAAATGATCTTAGGACTAAACTAATTACCTTTGGACTTGGTACTACCCTAAACTAGTTTTTACATTGCAAATAAGTCATCCTCTCTAGTTGCCTCAGTTTCTCATTTGCATTAGATTCTATTTGTTCAAGGTCTAAAATTCCTTATTGTAGAGCAAATAAAGATTGTATTTGCAGCAAATTTATCTAGTTTGATATTTACTGTCATAAATTCATTACAGTACTGATTAGTTTACTGTTTATTATATCTGAGTTCATACCTAAGAAACTCCAAATGAAATAATAGTATCCTGTTAAAAGTTGTTAAATTTTGGCTTGATTTTATTGATTCACATCTAGGCAGTTTTCCTTTAAGTTGAAATAAAACCAAAAAAAATCCATGTATTCAGAATCTGATGTGCGCCTAAAAACAATATAACTGATGAAAATTTTCAATGTTTATAAAACAAAGAAATTGTCAACAGAATGCCTGGCAATAGAGCTACCAGGAAAAAAAAAGTACAGCCTATAATTCATGAAGATTGGCTCAAAACAAACTGTCCCTGCCAACAGAAAATCTGACAATTATTCTGTTGTCTAATTTGGCTCAGCCTAAGTTGACCTTGTTTATTCATCTCAGTCTTTTAATTCTTGTTAACTTGGCATGAGAGGAGAACATATGGCATATGTCTAGGAAGTCCATTTCTGCATCTTAAACTGAAATAAATGTAGAATATACTGAGTATTTCCCATGTGTTGAGCTCTTAAGGTAGCTTTAATGTGTATTATGTAGAACTGGTTAAGTTTAGATTAGGCCCACCAGGTGTTTTATGTTTCCTTCCTGCCTATATACTAGAAATTCCCTAGAGACACATTTTTCTAACTCTTGGTATATAACTAGAACCCACCAATTTTAAACATATTTCCAAAGAAGATAGTTTTAAGCTCTTTTAGAACATGAAAATGTTATCAGCAATTTGGCAACCTAAAGATATTTACAGGTTTTCACTGAATCTAAGGCTATGTTTGAGAAAGCTAATGGAGATAATATAAGATAGATAATACAAGTTGAAGAACAAAAAGACTATTTCCATTTTCTCCATCCTAATCTAGTCTACTTTTTAAAATTTCTTTTTCTGACATACTGAGGCAATTGTGAAAGAAAAATTACATTTTATTGTAGCTTTATGTCTCAAGAAACACTGTGTGGAAGCAAGCTTCTTTATAGATTGATAGCTCTTTTATGGAATCATAGGTCTCTAATACCAGAACTAGAAAAACATAAACCTTACAAAATTCAAAGTCCCAAAGTGTGTGTATTTTAAGGAATAGTCTTTGGCATGGAATGTATGATTCTGTTAACTAAGTCAAATGAAAAACATGAAAGTATAATTTCATATATAAAGCTTTATTCACATTATATCTTTTGAAACCCTTAAATACTATACAAACAGTAATGCCATATGAAGTCCACTAATAGGTTTGTCTTCTTCAAAGCTCAGATCATTCACACTTCATAAATTGTGATCAAAGATAAAATTTCAGCTATAGGAATTTTTTACTAACCAAATACTCATTATGAGACCCTAAGGTTATAAGTTTACATAGAGCAACAAAAGTCTCTGTAACGTGAAATATTAAAGAATGAGTTAACTATTGTAAACTCTGTCCCTATTTAAATACCCCTCCCCAGAAAATAACTACCATTTATTTCCATCTATGAAGTTCATCAGTATTTCCACTGATTATCAGCTAGCTATATATCCAACATATTAATACAAACATGTCAAAACAACTGAAAATCATGCCTGTCCAGCATTCAAAATTACCCTTTGGCAAACTTACTGTTTTTATTGTAAGCAATAACTGAACATATCATTTCTGTTTATTATGACAATTAGTATTGTAGATGTCATAATAGAAACTATTTGTTTTAATGTATTCCCTTGTGAACAGGCAGAAATATCTATGTACATTTACTATTCTTCACCATTTCCTTGGCCTGATTTTAATTTTTCTGACATTCTTTTTTTAATATTTATTATTTTTTAGTTGTAGTTGGACACAATACGTTTATTCTATCCATTTATTTTTCTGTGGTGCTGAGGATTGAACCCAGGGCCCCGCACAAGCTAGGCAAGGACTCTACCACTGAGCCACAACCCTAGCTCCTCTCTGACATATTCTTTGAAACCAAGTTTGTATACTTTTCTGTTTTAAGAGAGTAAAAATAAAAAGTTAGGAAGTTGAGACTTTCAGGGGCTTGGAATATAGTTCAGTGGTAGAGCCTAACATGCATGAGGCCCTGGGTTTGGTCCCCAGCACTGCAAAAAGAAAAACTGAACAACTATGCTAATTTCAAAGTAGATTTCAAAGCAAAAGAAAATAACAGAGATAATAAAGGACAATGCAAAATGATAAAAGAGAGAATTTTACTGAGTAGGCACAGCAATCCTAAACATGGATGTATCTAAAAACACAGCACATAATTCTTAAATTAAAAAAAAAATGATGGAAGACACAGTAGGAATATACAAATCCACAGTTTGAAACTGTATCACACACCTCTAAGAATTGCTAGGACCATTGTGCATGCTAGCGCACTCTTTCTGTACCTTCTGGGTGATCTAATCCACTTCTAAGGCATTAATTCTTAATTGTATCTACCTCGGATTTTATCTCTACCCAGAATCATATTTTCAACTTCCTCATGTATTTTCTGACTTGCATGCTATGACAGATGAAAAATGACCCCAAAATCTTGGTTTTTTCCCTTGACTTGGAACCTCTTTTTGGCTCTCCTTCCCTTTTTAAACAACGGCAGTACAACACAATGTGATCCTCATATAGTTGTGCAATTGGAGAATTTTTAGTGTTCTTTGTAGACACCTCTAAAACCTAGGGTAAGGGACATTCCTTCTGGTGTAAGCTAAATATCTCTTCAAGGAAGAGAAAATAGAGTGAATCATTGATGCTTTCCATTGTTCCACCAAACAATGAAAAAAAATATATATATATATCCTTTTGAAATTTATATGAACATTCACCATGAGAAAACATATCCTAGGTCACAAATAAATTTAACATATTTAACTATAATGGAATTAAACTAAGAATAAACAACAAAGGCTGGGGATATAGCTCAGTTGTTAGAGTACTTGTCTTGCATGTACCCACAAAAAAAGAATAAATAACAGGAAGAAATACAGAAAAATCTCTGAAAACTTATAAATTTCAAAACATACTTCTTAATAACCCATAGGTCAAAGAGAGAGTCTTAAGGAAATCAGAAAATATTAAAAACAACAACAATAACAAAAATCATAACATCAAAATTTGTGGGATGCACCTTAAATAATGTTTAATGGAAATTTTTATTAAATGCAAATGTTAGAAAAAGAGCTGTGTCTCAATCAATGCTTCTACCATGAGAAACTAGAAAAAGAAATGGAAAATAAACTTAAACAAAAGAAAATGATAAGAACATACATAATTGAATTTGAAAATAGAAAAAATCATTGAAAGCAAAAGTTTACTTGAAAAGATCAGTGAAAGTAATAAAATTAGACTGACAGGAAGAAATAATAGACCTCATAAATGTTAAATAGATGAATAATGTCATAATAGACCTCATAAATGTTAAATAGATGAATAATGTCATGAAGTACTCTGTGTATAAATTTGATGAAGTTAGGATGAAGTGATTCCTTGAAAACCACAAACTTGCAAAAAATTAAATAGATAATCTAAATACTTCTATGTCCGTTAAAGGAATTTATGGGGCTGGGGATGTAGGTCAGTGGTAGAGCACTTGTCTAGCATGGAAGAGGACTAGATTCAATCCCCAGCACCACAAAAATAAAACAAAACAAAAAACACTTCAGAAAAAGATATTTTCAAGTCCAGATGATTTCACTGGTTAATTCTTCCCAATAGTTGAAAGAAATGGAAGGTATTGTTTTCTCTAAGAAATATAAGGCAAGGCCATATATCCCACCCTGTTTTGACATTACCATCACCCAAACAATAGAATACAAAAATAGAAAACTAGACTGCTATCTCTCAAAAATATAGAAGCAAGAATATTCCCAGAAGATTAAGAAATTTAACTCAGTAATAAAGGTTGAACATTCCTAATCCAAAAATCTGAAATCCATACACTCCAAAACACAAAACATTTTTGAGTGTCAACATGATGCCACAAGTGTAAGATTCCATGCCTGACCTCATGTTGGCAAGTCATGGTAAAAATGCAGGAACACTCAAAATATTGTATAAAATTACCTTTGTTCTAGATGTATGAGGTGTATATGAACCATAAATGAATTCTGTGTTTAGCCTTGGGTCCAGTCCCCAAGATATCTCTTTTTTAAAAATCCAAAAACTTCAATTCCTGAGTCTTTACATGTTTATTTATTGATTTGTTTGTTTGTTATATGTTTAGTTGCCCATGGACCTTTATTTTATTTATTTATATGCAGTGCTGCGAATTGAACCCAGTGCCTCACACATGCTAGGCAATCACTCTACTACTGAGTTACAGCCCCAGCCCCAAATCTTTTAGATAAGGAATATTCAATTTGTATATAAAAACAATAATATACCACAATCAATTGGTGTTTATCTTAGGAATACAAGGCCTATTAAATATTCAAAAATACAAATAATCCACTGTATTCATAATTTTAAAAAGAAAAATCAACTAATGCATGACAAAATGTAATACCCAGATATGGTTTTAAAAAGAAACTCGGAATAGAAGGGAAATTTTTCAACCTTTTTATGGAGGATCTACAAAAAAGAAAAAACTTACAGCTAAAATCATTCTTGATTACTTTATAGGAGGAAAGCATTCAGTTTTTCTCTAATATTGGAAACTTGTAAAGATGTCCATTTTCACCATAAGACCAAGTCTAAGTCTTAGCCAATGCAGTAAGGCAAGAAAAAGAGATGAAAAACACATCTCAAAAAAGAAGTGAAATGATACCAATTTGCAGACAAAATGCTTTTCTCATAGAATATCCCAAGGAATCTACAAAAAACTACAGTCAGTGAATTTGGCAAAGTCATAAGACATAAGTTTGATGCAGAATAATGTATCTATATATATCAATAATATACAATTGAAAACTAAAAAGTTCTTTTAATTACACTAGTTCTAAAATAAACTAAATACTAAAGTATAACTCTAACCAAACATGTATAGAACACTATGCTGAAAACTATATATCATGTTTAGAGATGGAAAAACTCAACATAGTAAAGATGTCAACTGTCTTATGATTGATCAATGCACATATATACAATGGGGTTTTACTCAGCCATTAAAAAGAATGAAATTATGACATTTTCCAGTAAATGGATGGAAACGGAGAATATCATTCTAAGTGAAATTGGCCAAAGTCAAAAACTCAAAAGTTGAATTTTCTCTCTCATATGGAAGCTGGAGTAAAATAAAGGAAACGGGAGGGAAGGATAAGATTACATAAGGAACCAATCAAATACAAATTAATAGATGAGTGAAAGGAAGTCTAGTAGAGGAAGGGGAGAGGGAAGGAAAACTAGGGGAACATCAACTGAAATCGATTTCTGTCAGGATGAACACAATATATACAATCCATAAAGCTCTAATAAAAAAAATGATATTTAATTAAAACTAATAAGGTAAAAATAAAAATTCCATGCAATCTTAACTGAAATTCCAGAAGGATTTTTTTGTTTTATTTTTTATATGCAGGTGAGCTGATTTTAAAATTTATTTGGAAAGGCAATGGAACTATAATAAGTAAAAATTATTGAAAAAAGGAAATGATGTTGGAAGAATCACACACAATCTTAGGACTTTTTCTAAAATAGGTGTTGGAAGACATTTTCTGTAAAGAACCATATAGGTTTTGTAGGCCATAGGATCTCTGTTGCAACTACTTAACTGACATTACACTGAGAAAGAAGCCAGAGATAATACATAAATGAATGGTGGGGCTGGGGTTGTGGCTCAGCTGTAGAGCGATCACCTAGCATATGCGCAGCCCTGGGTTTGATCCTCAGCACCACATAAAAATAAATAAATCAAAAAAATATGAATGGGTATTCATGGGTTCTGATAAAACTTTATTTACAAAATAAGTGTGAACTGGATTTGGACTGCCTCTCCCATCTAAAGCTACACTGATCAAGAAATTGTGGTATTAGCAGAAGATAGATACATATTAATGAAAAAGAACACAGAATTCAGAAATAGACTCATATAATATCTCCAACAGATTTTTTAAAAATATTTATTTATGTATGTATCTTTAGTTTAGGTGGATACATTAGTTTGTTTTTATGTGGTACTGAGGATTAAACCCAGTGCCTCATGCATGCTAGGCGACCACTCTACCACTAAGCCACCACCCCAGCCCCTCCAACTGATTTTTGACAAATGTAAAAACACAATTTTTTAAAAAACTATTTTTTCAACAAATGGTATTGGAACAGGTGGACATCTTTGTGCAAAAAAAGAAAGAATTGCAACCTAAACCTCATAACATATTCTCAAAAATAAAAAATAGATAATTGGTCTAAATGTAAAATTGAAACTATCAACTTAAAAAAAAACATATAGAAAGAAATATTTGTAATCCAGGATTCAGCAAAACATTCTCAGACCAGCTGCTAAAAGTACTACCCATTTTTTTTAATTGATAAACTGTACTTTAACACCTTTTATTCTTCAAAAGCCACAGTTAGAAAAATAATAAGCTACATGCTGGGAGAAAATACGTACAAATCACATATCCAATGAAGGATGTGTATCCAGAACATATAAAGAACTTTCAAAGCTCAACAGTAAGAAAAATATCCCAATTAAAATGGGCAAAAGTCCTGAACAGACACTTCAGTTAGGATATATGCAAAATTAAAACCATTAGGAGATACTCCTGCATACCTATCAGAATATCTGCAGTATGTGTGAAAATAATTATATATTTATCAGTATATATACATACGCACAAATACTGACAATTTCAAACACTGGGAAGGATGCAAAGTAACATGAACTTTCATACACATTGTTGGTGAGAATACAAAATGATACAGCTATTCTAGGAAACAGTTTAGCAGTTTCTTATAAAGTTAAGCATATATTTGCCTTATAATCTAGCAGTCTTGAGTATTTATACTTGAGAAATTAATACTTACATTCACACAAGAACCTGTACATGAATGTTTATAGTAGTTTTATTTATAATTTTCATAACCTGAGAAAATAAATATCCTTCAATAACTAAACTGGTATATAGCTATATAATGGAATACTCCTTAGCAATAAAAAGTAATAAATTATTGATTTATACAACTTGGATGATATCAAGGGCCTTATACTGAATAAGAGAAAATGAAAATGGTCACATTTTGTATGATTCAAATCATATGACATTCTTGAACTCAAAACTAATAGAGAAGAGGTAAGTAGTTGTCGGGGTTATGGATAGGGAAAGTGTGACTACAAAGTATGAGGGAGGTTTTTTGGACATATTGAAACCGTTTCCTGTTTTGATTGTTCTGTTAATAGTATGAATCCAAGCATCTATTAAAATTCAAAGAATTATACACCTTTAAAGTGAATTTTAATGTATTATAATTTTATACATTTAAAAACAAAAATATCGTTATATAAGTGAAAGTTGATGACAAAATTTTATAAGGCAGAATTATCTCAGGTTTATTTTTTAAATCCATAGCAATTAGGAGAGAACTCCGGATAATTAGATTGTTATTATGTTAATTTTGGGTTTTCTACACTAATAATGGATTATTTTTGAAATCAGGAAAGTATGAAACTTTTACCACTCTCTTTAATTTCATAATACCTAGGAGTTCAGAGCATCACATTTTGTTTCCATGATTATTTCTCTTAAAAACTATATATATATAATATATTTATCTGTACATTAAAATTTAATTTCAGCACTCTTCAAAATGTCTTATAAAATATTTAATGGTGGAATACTTGAAAGTGACTTTCCATGTTTTTAAAATATTTATTTTAAAATTATTATGTTGTTGAAAGGTTCCAGAGATATTTTTAATTACACTTTAAAACATGTAGAAATTTTAAATGTTTAATACCTTACTTATATTAAATTTTTTAGTATTATATCCACAACTTGCATCTAACCTTAAATTTTTCTTTCTTAATTACTTGACTCATGTACTACAGACAAGTAATTGACAGAAGGAATGGACCTGAAAAAGACATCTGTGCTGGATCTTTGATGACTTATACCTGTAATGCAGAAGGTAATATTATTCAAAATATAATGCCTCAAAAAGTTATAATTTATAAGAGCATTCTATAAATGAATTAAAATATGAAAATCCAGAGCATTTCAAAACTCAGTATTAAGACTGCTTTTGGGAATGGCAATGTGTAAATCAATGGAAATGTAACTGATGTGATTCAGCAATCTGTATATGGGTAAAAATGGAAGTTCATAACCCTTTTGAATCAAATTGTGAAATATGATATATCAAGAAAGATGTGATGTTTTGAACGACCAACAATAAAAAAAGACTGCTTTTGGTTAATTTAATATAAAATGCCAAGTCACTTGATTATAAATAAGGCTAAATTTTAATAAGCATACAAATTAATACAGATGCCTTTGGGAATCTTGTTAAAACATTGATTCTTATTCAGTAGATCTGGAGTGGGACCCATGACTCTGAATTTCTAAAAAGCTCTCAAAGTGATACATACTCAGCTAGTCTGGAGACTACAGTTTGAGTAGGCAAGCTCTGGAGATAACAAATTAAAATGGCATGATTCTTGCCCTGTTTAGTAGAAAATAAAGAAATGTATATATATAAGTACTATAATTCAAGACAGCTATACTCCCTAACAATGGTACCCTTCATACTGTCCCCTAAAGATAAATATAGCATGGCCCACTGTTTCTTTTACTTTCCCTTTAAGAAGAGGTTACTCTGCTGAACTATTATCTTAGTCCATGTTCTGTTGCTATAAACAGAATTCCTGAGACTAGGTAACAAGCAGAGGAAAGAAGTTTATTTAGTGCCCGGTTCTGGAGGACAGAGGTCAAGATCCAACAGCTACATCTGAGGAGGGCCTCATGTTCAAGGGGCAGCCTTACTTAATAAAATCTGCTCTCATGGTAACTAATCCAGTCCCAAGAAAAAACTGCATGAATTCATCTTAACCTTTTAAAGACCCCACCACCTCTCAACACTGTTATACTGGGCACCAAATTTGATTATGAGTTTCAGAAAAGACAAACCATATTAATTTTGAAATGCGAAATGTGGAAGAGAGATGATGAGGATAAGAGAAGCAAGTGGAATTAAGATGCTTGTATGGACTTCCTTCTGGAAAGTTTAGGAGAGAAATATATGAAAGCAACTTCAGCCTCTGTGAGAAGTAGATGGCAGAGAAAATGAATTTTAAGAAGAATCATATAGTGCCAGGCATAAAATGGCTACTCATTTTTTTCCTTAAGTTGAGGTTTACCAACTATATGTCAGAAAGCCTATATAACATAGTCCTAACTATGACCTAAAATATTGTTACTTCAGCTTCTCAGAAGCTAATCCTCACCTATGAAATCAAATTTCAGTAGAATGATTCTCAATAGGATAGGCAGGTAAATGAACATTTAAAACAATTCATTTCACATTGATGATTTTAAAACATGATATTTAGTAGGAAAAATGGTATTTTTGAGTTTCTATTTTTCCTTGAATTTTGAGGAAAAGATGGAGTTAATAGGCCAAGAGGTGACTACAATATAAACAGAATGTTTACTTGAAGAAGAAAAAGTATCAGGGAGGTCAATATAATTTCCTTCATGGTGTTTAAGACATGTAATTAAAAACCTCTGTTATTTCAAAACTAATTTTAGTTACTGAATTTTGTCTTTTTTCACAGAGATAATCATTGCATTAGACTAGGAGATCACAGGTTTAAATGCTATATGAAGCTAATGATGCTAAGTTATAAAGAAGGTGATAGAAGATAAGGATTAAAATATGGGTCATGGGCCAGAGTGTGAACAGGCTTCGGAGTAAGGCTAAAGAGTTTCTATTTATTTCAGTTGGTAGTGGTGTGGATTTGAATGTTAGGAAGCAGGTAAGTGAAATAATCAAAAGCATAAGAATATTAATCTGGTAGCCTTTCCCAAGTTGATTGAAATGAGAAAAATTAGATGGCAAGTTTATTATAATAAAGTAGTAAAAGCCTTGAGTGAAAATGATAGTGGGAATAGGATAGATTTGAGAGAGATCATGATTAAAAAAAATATGACTTGTTGAATTCCTTTATCCAACACACTTCAACAAATATTTATTGAACTCCTATTATATGCCAGAAACTATGTTGTGCAGTAGAAATCAAAAACATAAAGTTGCCTACAAGGTATTCATGGTAAAGAGCTGCTAGAAATGTAGTAAAATTCTTTGATGCATTCTCCACGCTGCCCCTAAAGTGACCTTAACCTGTTTGGACCATTATAATCTGTCCATATCATCTCTATCCAGCCTTCTTTGGCACTACTCCACAATTCTTAACTGTTTCTATTTCCTCATCACCCAAAACATATTAATATCAAATGATTAGATTTCCTCCATATCACCTCTAATAGCATTTGACATTGTTGGTTATTTCTTTCTATAATATTCTCTTTGCCTTCTTTGTACTCTAACCCACTGAATCTTCTTGCCCTCTTTAGATCTTAATAATAACCATTTTGGAAATAGTAGACAGATAAAAGGAATTCTTTTAAGCCATCTAATATAGGTGAATAGATATCAAATCTTATTCTCTCTTTCTGCCCTATTATAAGTGAGCTGCAACTCTTTTTTTTAAATTTTTTAGTATTTATTTTTAGTTTTCAGCAGACACAACATCTTTGTATGTGGTGCTGAGGATCAAACCCGGGCCGCACACATGCCAGGCGAGCGCGCTACCGCTTGGAGCTACAACTCTTAAGCACCAAAGTGCAGTTTAAAAAAATGATGAATATGGATGGTATTAGTCAAGTATCTTCAAAGAAGGAGAACCAACAGGAAGGGAGTGTGTGTGTGTACAGAGACAGAGATACTGATCGATTATAAGAAATTGGCTCACACAATTAGGAGTTGATAGCCTTCCTAAGATCTGCAGTTGGCAAACTCGAAACCTAGGAGAGCCAACAGTGTGGTCAGTTAGCCAATAGTGGAATGAAGGCCAGCAGGCTTGAGCCCCAGGAAGAGTAAAAAGAAAAAACTCATGTCCCAGCTCAGAGGTAGTCAGGGAGGAGTTCTCTCTCATCAGGGGTAATATTAGCTGGACATGAAAATGTACAGAGGAAAGACAAATTGGAATCTGTTGGCACCATAAAAATATTCAAAGGGTTATAGCTGATATTTCACTTCCTCCTTCTAAATCTTGCACATTTTTCTTTGGCCATTTCTAACATGGAAATACACGGGGAAGAATGTTCTGGGAAATATGGTTCTAGCTTAGCCAAATTTATTTACACAGTATAAAACCATCTTGAAGGTGATATATTTTAACAAAATAAATAGGCAAGAATTCTATAGAGGTAAGGTTTGATGAGGAAGCTATGCAAACTAATTTAATACTGTACACAGAAAAGCAAAAATAAAAACCCTAATATTGTTGACCAAGTTTTCAAAGCTGAAAATTATATTGAAGATTGATGTTTGAAAGAGTAAGTGGAAATTAGCCCCAAAACAGAAACTGTTAATAATTCTTTCCTTGTATCTTTACAGAAATTGTACATGAAACAAAATCTGTGGAGGAGAACCAGTCTTGTTTCATTTTTTAAGTTTCTTTTTTAAATTTTTTATTTGTTTTAATTAGTTATACATGACAGTAGAATGCATTTATGGACTTTGATATATCATGCATAATGGGATATAATTCCTCTTTTCTGAGTGGACATGTTGCAGAATCATATTGGTCATGCAGTCACATATATACATACAGTAATAATATCTGTTTCATTCTATCTTTTCTATCCCCACATCCTCTCCCTCTACCTAATCTAAGGTAACGCTGTTCTTCCCTAGTTCCCCCTGCCTCATTGTGAATTAGCATCCACATATTAAACATTCAGCCTTTGGTTTTGTGGGATTGACTTGTTTTGCTTAGCATGATATTCTCCAACTCCAACCATTTACTGGCAAATTCCATAATTTTATTCTTCTTTAAAGTAATATTACATTGAGTATATATACCACATTTTCTTTATCCATTCATCTATTGAGGGACACCTAGGTTGGTTTCATAGTCTAGCTGTTATGAATTGAGCTGCTACAAACATTGATGTGGCTGTGTTACTGTAGTATGATTTTAAGTCCTTTGGGTATAAACCAAGGAGTGGGATAGCTGGGTCAAATGGTGGTTCCATTCCCATTTTTCTGAGTTTCCAAAATGGATCAATACCTTTGCATTTATTTTGTTTTTCATATACTTTACAAAGTAATATCCAAAAATTTTATTAAACATATATAAAATTATCCTATGGAACGGCAGTAAAAAAATTCTTGTTTTTTCTCAATGAATTACTTCTTTTTAACCACCTATAATAAGTAGTTCACAGACCAGCAATAATGATTTTCAGATGAGTTTTTGGTCCTTATCCCACAAATTGAGTAACACTAAACTAAGACTAACTCCTTACCTAATTTAGGCAGAAAGCTCAAAGTAATACTTTTGAGAATAATAGAAACTGGGTGTGTTTAAACCAGACACCTAATGGGTATGAATTGTAAGGAACTTCAGAGACTAGTGATCATAGTTATTACTCTTTAAAACTTCATAAGCTAGACACAGTTGCATAGAACTAAAATCCCAAAGGATTCAGGAGGATCACAAATGTGAGGCTAACCTCAGCAACACGGCAATATCCTCAGCAACTCAGTGAGATCCTTTCTCAATTTTTTAAGAAATTTTTTTAAAAAGAGGATAGATTGATTTCCAAGATTTTTTGTTTGTTTTTGAGGATATTTTGAGTGGGAAAGTTTCCTAATTTCTCTTTTCAGTTGATTCATCATTGATGTGTAGAAACGTAGTTGATTTATAGGTGTTAATTTTGTAACCTGCTACTTTGCTGAATTCATTTATAGTTGATTTATAGGTGTTAATTTTGTATCCTGCTACTTTGCTGAATTCATTTATAGTTCTAGAAGTATTATGGTGAAAGTTTTTTGGGTCTTCTAAATATAGAATTATGTCACCAGCAAATTGTTTGAGTTCTTCTTTTCCTATTCTATCCCTTTAATTTCTTTCTTTGCCTAATTGCTGTGGCTAGAATTTCAAGGACTGTGTTGAATAGAGGTGGTGAAAGAGAGCATCCTTGCCTTGTTCCAGTTTTCAGAGGGAGTGCTTTCAATTTTTCTCCATTTAGAATGAGGTTGGTCTTGGGTTTAACATGTGTGCACAAGTGCACACACGCAAACGTGAGGGTGTGTGTATGTATTATTGATTTCCATATGTTGAACCAATCTTGATCCCTGGGATTAACTCCACTTGATTGTTGTGCACTTTTAGTATGTTTTATATGTGATTTGCCAGTAGTATTTTATTAAGAATTTTTGTATCAATGTTCATCAGGGATATTGTTCTGAAGTTTTCTTTCCTTGATGTGTCTTTCTGGTTTTGGTATCAGCGTAATACTAGCTTCATAGAATGAGTGTGTAAGGGTTCTTCCTTTTCTATTTCATAGAATAATTTGAGGAGTATTGGTATTAGTTCTTCACTGAAAGTCTGGTAGAACTCAGCTGAAAATCCAATGGTCCTGGGCTTTTCTTTTTTGGTAGGATTTTAATGGCATCTTTAATTTCATTGTTTGAAATTGATTTGTTTAAATTATCCATGTCCTCTGGATTCAGTTTGGGTAGGTCAATCATCTCTAGAAATCTGTCAGTGTCTTTAAAATGGGGGCTGTGTTTGTAACTTAGAGCACCTGCCTCGCACATATGAGGCACTGGATTCAATCCTCAACATCACATAAAAATAAATAAACAAAATAAAGGTATTCTGTCCATCTATAACTAAAAAAAATTAAATATTGTCAAAATAAAAATATTGTCAAAAGCAATGTACAGATTTAATGCAATTCCTATTAAAATTCCAATGACATTCTTCATAAAAATAGAAAAAGCAATCATGAAATTGATTTGAAAGAATAAAAGACCCAGAATAGCCAAAGCAATCCTCAGCAAGAAAAGTAAAGTAGGAGGCATCACAATACCAGACCTTAAATTATACTACAGAGCTACAAAAAATGACATTGATATTGACACCAAAACATACATGAAGACCCTTGGTACAAAATAGAAAACACAAAGACAAACCCACATAAATATAGTTATCTCATACTGGACAAAGGTGTCATAAACATATATTGGAAAAAAAAGATAGCCTTTTCAACAAATGGTTCTAGGAAAACTGGAAATCCATATGTAGCAAAATGAAATTAAACCCCTATATCTCACCCTGTACAAAATTCAATTCAAAGAGGCCCAGGGTCTCTGATCTAATGTCTAGGTCCTTGATCCAATCAGAAGAAAAAGTAGGCCCAACTTTCCATCATATTGACTTAGGAACTGACTTCCTCAATAAGACTCCTAAAAGACAAGAAGTAAAATCAAGACTCAATAAAAAGGTAGTATCAAACTAAAAAGCTTCTTCACAGTAAGGGAAACAAGAACATGAACAGGGAGCCTACAGAATGGAAGAAAATCTTTGCCACCTGTATCTCAGAGCACTGATTTCTGGGATATACAAAGAACTCAAACTTATCAAAAACAAACCCAAATAACCCAATCAATAAATGAGCAAAGGAACTAAACAGGCACTTTAGAGAAAAAGAAATACAAATGGTCAAAAAGTGTATGAAAAGTATATGAAAAAATGTTCAATATCTCCAAGCAATTAAAGAAATGTAAATTAAAACTACACTGAGGTTCATCTCACTCCAGTCAGAATAGCAATTATCAAGAATACAAGTAACAATAGGGCTGTGGCTCAGTGGTAGAGCACCTGCCTCACACAGATGGGGCACTAAGTTTGATCCTCAGCACCACATAAAAATAATAAATGAAGATATTGTGTCCATCTATAACTAAAAAAATTTTTTAAAGAATACAAGGTAACAATAAATGTTGGTGAGGATGTGGGGGAAAATGTCCACTTATACATTGCTAGTGGGACTGCATATTGGTGCAACCACTCTGGAAAGCAGTATGCAGATTTGTAATAGAATCACCATTTGACCCAGTTATCCCACTCCTCTGTATATACCCAAAAGACTTAAAATCAGCATACCACAATGAAAAAGCCACATCAATGTTTATAGCAGTTCAATTCACAAAAGCTAAGCTATGGAACCAGCCTAGGTACTTTCAACAAATGAATGGATTTAAAAAATGTGGTATATACATAAAGGAATATTACTCAGCCTTAAGGAAGAATGAAATTATGGCATTTGATGGCAGTCCCAAAAACCTTAAAGCCAAATGTTCTAATATGTGAATGCTAACACATAATAAGGCAGGTGGAGAGGGAAAAATAGAAGTTCATTGGATTAGATAAAGGGGAATGAAGGGGAGATAGAATAGGAAAGACACTAGAATGAATCAGACATAACTTTCCTATGTTTATATACGAATACATAACCAGTATAATTCCACATCATGTACAACCTCAAGAATGGGAAGTTATGCTCCATATATGTATAATATTCAAAATATACTGTTGTGTATATCTAAAAAGAACAATTTTTTTTAACACTGAAAATAACAAAGTGGGGAGCTAGAGTCGTAGCTCAGTGGTAAAGTGGCCCTGGGTTCAATTCCTAGCATGTGCTTATGTACGTTCATACATACATACATTAATAAAACATCATAGTGGGTCAACTTAGTACTGAACACTTGCTTGTTCAGGCACTAAAAATAGCTTATTCAATAACTTATCAGTCATCCTATAAAATTAATGAGAACAGTATACAATAAGCAAGTCTTTTTTGGAAAGCAAGTCTCATCATATCAATTTAATTTGATGTCACAGTCTACATAATAAGTTACAGATATAATCTACATTACCCTGATTTCAAAAAGAATTTTGATTGTGTCTTGCACTCTAAAACAAGATAGAAAACTGTTTGGTTTGGTTTTGTTTTAGGTCTCAGGACCTCATTAAAATAACTTTTTTCTCCATATTTTTATTATTGCATTATAATTATACATAATGGTGGGATTCACTGTTAAATATCCATACATGTACATGCTGTGATAATATAATTTGACCAATATCATTCCCTAGTATGTTCCCTTTCCCTTCCTCCTTACTTTCCTTAGTCCCCTTCCTCTCCTTTCCTATTTTTTTTCCCTATCTCTTGCCTAATTGCTGTGGTTAAAACTTCTAGCACTATATTTAATTCAAGAGTGGTGAAAGTATACATTCTTGTCTTGTTCCATATTTCAAAGGAAGTGTTTTGTTTTTCCCTATTCACTATGAGGTTGACTTTATCTCCTATACCCTTTCTGATGTTGATAAATTCCTTCTATCCCTAGTTTCTGCAGTTTTTTTTTTATCATAAATGGGTAATGAATTTTGTCAAAGACTTTCTCTGAATCTACTGAGACTTTGATTTTTGTCCTTAATTCTATTTATGTGGTACATTATAATTATTGATTTACACATGCTAAATCTTCCTGGTAACCCTGGAATAAAACCAACTTGGTCATGATGTAAAATCTTAATATGTTATTGATATGACTTGCTAAAATTTTATTAAAGATTTTTTGCATCTAAGTTCATCAGGGATATTGATCTGTAGTTTTCTTTCCTCAATGTGAGCTTATCTGATTTTGGTATGAGGGTGATACTGGCTTCACAGAATGAATTTGGAAGGGTTCCATCCCCTTCTATTTCACGGAATAAAAATAGGAGTATTGGCATTAGTTCTCTTTTAAAGGTCTGGTAAAATTCAGCTGAGAATCCAACTGATTCTAGGCTTTTCTTTGTTGAAAGACTTTTTATTACTGTTTCTATCTCATTGCTAATTATTGGCCTGCAGCTTTTCTATGTCCTCTTGATTCTATTTTGACATGTCATGCATGTATCAAAATGTATCCATTTCTTCCAGTTTTTCCAATTTTATTGGAGTATAAATTTTCAAAATACTCCCTAATTATCCTCTGGATTTTCGTGATGTCTGAGGTGATTTCTCCTTTTTAATCTCTTATTAATTTGGGTCTTTTCTCTTTTTCTTTCAGTAGTTTACCTAAGAGTTTGTTGATCTTTGTTCATTTTTTCAAAGAACTCTTTCATTGATCCTTTGTGTTTTTTTAACCTCTATTTCATTGATTTCAGCTCTGATCTTAATTATTTTGTTCCTTCTACTATTTTTCGAATTGGTTTATTTTTCAAGGGCCTTCAGATTCATAATTAGATTGCTTATTTGAAATCTTCCTGATTTTCTAATGTAGGCACTGATAGCTAAAAACTTCTTTGAACTACCTTCATACTGTCCCAGAGCATCTGGCATGTTGTTTTTGGTTTTTGGTTTTTGTGTGTGCCAGGGATTGAACTCAGGGGCACTTGATGACTGAGCCATATCCCCAGCCCTATTTTGTATTTTATTTAGAGACAAGGTTTCATTGAGTTGCTTAGTACCTTACTGTTGCTGAGGCTAGCTTTGAACTCTCGATTCTCCTATCTCAGCCTGCATCTGGTATGTGGTATCACTAATCTCATTTGAATCTAAGAATTTTTTAATTTCTCTCCTGATTTCTTCTGTCACCCATTCATCATTCAGAAACATTATTTAATTTCCGTGGGTTTTTTGGGGGGGTGTTGATTTCTAATTAATACATTCCATTATGATAAATATGATAAGATGCAAGAAATTATATCAATTTTTTTATATTTGTTTGGGGGCCGAACATATGGTATGTTTTGGAGAAAGTTCCATGAGCAGCTGAATAGAAAGTGAATTTGGCTCTTGTTAGGGAAATATTCTACAAGTGTCATATTAAGTCCATTTGATTTATAATATTTTTAGGTATCAAAAGTTCTTACTGGCTGGGCATGATGGCACTTGCCTGTAATCCCAGTGGCTTAAGAGGCTGAAGCAGGAGGATTGCAATTTCAAAACCAGCCTTGGCAACTTAGCGAGGCCCTAAGAAACTCAATGAGATCTGAAAATATAAAAAGGGCTAGGGATGTACCTCAGTGGTTAAGAGGCCCTGAGTTAAATCCTTGGTACCACCCCCCCAAAAAAAAAAAGTTTCTACTGAGTTCATGTGTGGATGACCCATCAATTGATGAGAGAGGTATTTTGAAATCACCCAGTATTCCAGTGTTTATTGTACTGGAGTCTATCTGTGTCTTTAGTTCAAGTAGTAAATTTTATCTAATTAGGTGCACCAATGATTAGGGCATAAATATTTACTATCATTACATCATCTTGTTGAATTTTTCCCTTTACCAGAATGAAGTTACCTTATTTGTCTTTTCTGATTAATTTTGGTTTGAAGTCTGCTTTGTCAGATATAAGAGTATCCTGCTTGTCTTCAGGTTCTATTTACTGGATATATTAATTTTCATCCTTTTCACTTTCACTTTGGAGGTTTTTATTTCTTTTTGTGTATTCAGTGGTTTAGGGGGTTTTTTTGTTGTTTTTAGTATTTAAGTGTTTTCTGTAGTGATGGCTTAGTTATGAATTCTTTTAGTTTCCCTTTATCTTGGCTTTATTTTTTCTTGAATTCTGAACAATATCTTTGCTGGATATAGCAATCTTGGTTGACAGTTATTTTTTTTTTTTTTCAGGGCTTGAAATACATCATTCCAAGTCTGTCTAGATTTTAGAGTTTTTGCTGAGAAATGAGATGTAATGCTGTTCAGCTTGCCTCTGTGACTTGACATTTTTCTCTTGAGGCTTTTAATTCTATCCTTGGGCTGGAGTTGTAGCTCAGCTGTAGTAGAGCTCTCACCTAGCAAGTGCAGGGCCCCGAGTTTGATCCTCAGCACCACATAAAAATAAGTAAGTGAAATAAAGGTATTGTGTCCAATTGCAACTAAAAAATAAATATTTAAGAAGAAATTCTATACTTATTTTGTATGTTAGGCATTTTAATTACAATGTGACATGGAGAGCTTCTTTTTTAATCTTGTCTATTTGGGGTTATGAATGCCTTCTGAATCTGGATGTCTATCTTATTCTGAAGGTTTAGAAAAATTTCTGTTACTATTTACTTAAAGAGGCTTATCCATACTGTTAGCTTGCATCCAACAATCCAATGATTCTTAAATTTGGTCTTTTAATATTCCACCAGAGTTCTTGTATATTCTGGTCATGGTTACTTATTTTCTTTTCATTAATATAATCTTGATGTTCAAGGCCAGCAACTATCTGATAAGATTCTGTCTTTAGCATGGTGTATTCTTAGACTTACAACTGAACGTTTTATTTTATTGTGACTTTAATAGCCAAGATTTTGACTTGTCTTTCTCTCCCTCCCCCCTCTCTTGGAATTGAACCCAGAGATGCTTTACCACTGAGCTATATGCTCAGCCCTTTTTATTTTGAGAAAGGGTCTCCATAAATTGCATAGGGCCTTGCTAAATTGCTGAGGCTGGCTTTGAACTTGTGATCCTCCTGTCTCAGCCTCCCAACTCACTGGGATTATTGACATGCACCACTACACCTGGCTATTTATTTGTTTTTCCAGTTGTAGATGGACAAAATACCTTCATTTTATTTATTTTTATGTGATGATGAGGAATGAACCCAGTGCCTCGCACATGTGAGGCAAGCACAATTTTGAAGTAATTAAAGACTCAGCCTCATTAAATAGTCTGTGTGAAAAACATTTTAAAAGAATATTAAAAAAGACTGGGCTGGAGTTCAGTGGTATAACACTTGCTTAGCATGTGTGAAGCACTGCGTTCGATTCTTAGCACCACATAAGTAAATTAAAGGTCCATCAACAATTAAAAAGTTTTTTAATTAAAAAAAGGCAAGAATATTTTTAAAAATTAAAAATATTATTTTTTTAAAAGAAACTTTAATTAACCTAAAACATAATCTGATAAGATTTTTCACAACTGATGATGAAACATATGCAGAGGAAAAAGACTTTGTTGTTCAAATTTACTATGGTTCTTCACTGTATTTGTTCCTCATCATTATGTGCTTTGCAGAAAATATTTTACCCTCTTATATGTTACTAAACCAGCAATGTCAGTAGTGAACTTCATTCACTTTGGGTTTAACTGTTATCAGTTTTGAGAATTTTTGTCAAAAATAGAGGTTGAATATCTGGACTTTCTATCACACAGAAGTTCAAACACCTGGCAAAATTTGTGATTTTTTTTTTTTAAGTTCAATACTAAGACTGAAATTTTTCTGAATGAAAAGAGGCACCATTAACCACTTATCAGACTAAATGGCTTTGGAAATCAGTTTTTGCTGCAAACTTGATAACACTGAAATGGATTAAGAAGCATTAATTGAGATTGTCAAAATAATGTTAGGTTGTACTTACTGTCAAGAGTTAAAACAAGGGCTGGGGTTGTGGCTCAGCAGTGGAGCACTTGCCTAGCACATTCAAGGCACTGGGTTCAATCCTCAGCACCACATAAAAAATAAATAAATAGGTATTTTAAAAAGTTAAAACAACAAATGAAATCTATGTCCCTACAAATCAAGTAGATATATTTACTGGGTATGATGGCACAAGGTGGGATGATCATTGGAGCCCAACTTGAGCAATACCTTGAGACCCAGTCTCAAAAACAAACAACAAGAACTATCCCAGTTTTAGTACTTACAGTCTCAAATCCTGGTGATCCTGCTTAATTCTAGAAAACTGGAACTACCAGTTTCCTTAATCCTGGTGGTGTTTTTTGGAGCTGGCTACAAAAGCAGAAGAACATTTTATATTTCAAAATCCATCAACAGTAGAATTGAGAAGCTCCCACCTAACCTTTCATTGGAAGTGAATAACCTACAACATAGTCATATGATTCTGCTTTGTGTGTTGGGAATAAATACGGGAGCATTCCACCACTCAGCTACATTTCCAGACCTTTTTATTTTTTTGAGCCAGGATCTTGCTAAGTTGCTGAGGCTAGCCTTGAACTTGATATCCTCCTGCCTCAACTTCCCAAGTCACTGGAATTACAGGCATGCACCACTCTGCCTGGCTTGTAATGACATGCTAAAAGGTAAATATTAAGAGAAGAACCTAATAGAATTCTATAAAATAGATGCTGTTCATAGATTGTTATAATAACTGGTAGTACTCATTTTTTTGAAAAGGCATTTTCAAAAATAAAATACCAGAGGTCAAGATTAACATGAACTTTTGCAGTTGAGTTTGTTGAGAAAAACCATTAACTCTGAATCCCCATTAAATGCAATGATATACCCCCTATTCTCATTAGATATATTTCTAAATTTAATTATTACTACTATAGTTTAAAGTATTTACACAGTGTCTTCAATTTTGTTTTTTAGCTCACAAAGCCTAAATATTTACTCCCTGGTTCTTCATATAATGTGAATCCCCTCATCTAGACTAAGACAATATAGTTCAGAGATAGAAACTGTCATAGTTGACAAGAAACTCAATAAAGCATTAATACTGGCTTTTGTTAGAAAAGTAAACAATTGGTGTATTTTTAAAAGTCTGAAGTAAGCACTTCATTACACCAATCTCTTTAGATGTCCATCGAGAAACTACATTATAAATCTTAAGACTCCTGCTATAAAAGTTTTTTTTTCCTTTCTATGAAAACTTTGTCATGGATTCAGGAAAGCGTGACGATGTCTAACAGTGTCTTCTTTTTTTAAGTTTTTAAAAATTAAGTTGTTTAACTCAAAAATGTCAAGTTTATGGGGTAATGATTATTATTTTAAAAAACACACCAAATACTGAGTTCTTTTTATGGTCTATGGAAAACTTTTTAAAAACATGCTTAACTGTTGTGAACTGAGCTGCTAAACATTGGTGGAAGCTAACACAACAGGGAGACAGAAGAATAAAAGTTCAGTGGATTAGACAAAGGGGAATGGAGGGAAGGGAGTAGAGATAGGAATAAGACAATAGAATTAATCTGACACAACGTTCCTATGTACACACATGAATATACCACAATGAATCTTCACATCTCATACAACCACAAGACTGGGATCCTAATTAGAATAAAATATACTCCATGTTTGTATAAGTATATCAAAAAATACTATAATGTCATGTATATCTAAAAATAACAAATAAATTTTTAAAAATACATGTTTAAATTAAAGCTGGGTAGTTTTGTGTAGCCATTAAAAGAATTCATTGACCAGTGAGAGACAAATGTTGAACCACTTTCTGAAAGAGTTTGCTAATTTTATACTCATAGAGATCATCAACAAGAGAATAACCATCTTATTGCAGGATTTAAATGTTTGTCTAAAATCAAGAGCCAACCTATTTTTTAAAAATCGCCTGTCCTATGAAAACATTACAATACAGATCTTTGAACTATATAAACAAAACATCCCAAACTACACAAAAATACCCCCATGAACAAGTAAGAAGGCTAATGACAAGTAAGAAGTGTTTTGAGAGAAATGCAGTCATCATCAGTGCATTACTTGGTGCTGGCTCTATGAGGAGGAATAAGATGCTATCAATACATTTTAGTAAATGTCTAATATATCTAGGAAGGTAAACTAAATGAATAAAGAGAATAATATAAGTTAGTGGCAGGCACAATCGCACATACCTGTAATCCCAGCAAACCATGAGGCTAAAGCAAGAGGATAACAAGTTTGAGGCCAGCTGGGCTACTTAAGGAGACCCTGTTTCAAAATAAAGCTGGAGTTGTGGCTCAGTGGTAGAGCACTCACCTAGCATGTGTGAAGCCCTGGGTTCAATCCTCAGCATCACATAGATAAGTAAATAAATGTATTATGTCCATCTATAACTAAAAAATATTTTTAAAATGATAAGGACTGGGGAAGTAACTCAGTGGTAAAGCACATCTGGATCAATCCCTAGTACCAAAAAAAAAAAAAAAAAAAAAAAAAAGATCGTGTATCTTTGTGTGTGTAGAGAGGGAGAGATAAACAAAGGTATATTATCACCTAGTGCCCAATGAATGGCATCTGTATACACCAAGTGCTTTAAGAAAAACATAACAGATTTATAAATACCATCAATTATACCCAATTCATTGTTTCAAGGATGAGAATATGTAATATAATTCCTACCTAATATCTATCAATAATGAGAAATTACATTATGGCAATAATGATAGTACTTTTCTCTCTGCATGTAAATTTAAGCGATATACTAAGTCAGCAGGTATAGTGCTGGTATTAGAACAGATACCTCAGTAATCAATTATGGCTTCCTTTCCCATTGAATTCAAAATATAAAATAAAATAGGAGGGAGTGCCTTCTCAACACAGTTCCCTACTGCGTCCCCAGGTAACCATCACTACTCAACTAAAACTGACAGATTAAATTCCTGGTCATGCTAGTAAGACATCATTTTAACAACAGAAAGGACAAGATATAGTCTCCTTATTTTACTTCAGTGCATATTATCCATAACTTATATAGAAGAATAATTTAGCACTTTCATACTATTTTAAGGTTTAGTTTTCAGCATTTTAATTTATTTAAGTTGTATTTTCAGTGTTTTTCTTTTCATGAAGAAATTGAAAAGTTTTGTTAATTTTTAGAAAGTCCTTTATTTGATTTTAAGGTCATTACTGTTGTGATCTTTTATTTTAGGAGAACTGAAAGAAGATTACAGAGGACAGGTAATTTCTCTTACTATTTATAATCAGACAATTAAATTCTAAGAGAAAAACATAATATATGATTATTTTAAACTTAGGATATGCTGCCTTTGTCTACATTAACTGGATTACATTTCTGTACTGTTTCTTAAGAGTTAGCTTTGCATTATTTCAAAGTTACAATTATTAAAATTGTTATTTTTAAGTAAAATTATGCATAATGAAATATATATGAATGAAGCTTGAATTTGACTCAAATAATTCAGTAGCAAGAAATTAGGAAGGATATAGAAGAAGAGTCACCAGAGGCTGAAAATTGATGAAGCTGGATGGTGATAGAGCAGTTCATGTATATCATTCTCTTATTGGTATATGACTGAAATTATTCAAAGTACAAAATTTTTAAAACCCTTATAAAAATTATCTGATTCATTTTATTACATATATAATTTTTATAAGTAACATATGTAGAAATACCAATTCTAACAACTGGTCCTGAACCCATTTCCACATTCTGTTTTTGTTAACTCTGAAAAGAGGTATCAAAGTCCTGTTTTATACCATTTTCAAAAAAGGCTTGGTATGAGAAATCCTTATAATTTTATAAGTACCCCAAAATGGATTATTATAGTATCTGATTCATTCTGAGACTTAGATTTGAATGATTATTCCACAATTATTAACATTATAACTTTGGACTATTCATTCCATCACTCTAAGCCTCAACTTCTTTATCTGTAAAATAGAAATAATTCCATATACCCCAAAGGATTTGTGTGAAGCTCTATTATGAACATGAACATGGTAGGATTTTATTAATTATATGTAACTATACTAATGATAGTAATTATCAACAACATCATTACTTCAGTCTACCCTATGGACATACCTATATTGAAAAAAACGTAAATCTTGATTTATTTAGAAGAAAATACCCCATATTATAGTTAAATACACATATATAACAATTTGCATTTAACTTATTAAAGCTTAAAGATACTTTACTATAAATTTCATGCATTTTAAATCATTCACTTTTTCAGAACAATTGTTAAAGAAAAAACAGTATTCAAAGTTTTATAGTCACATCCACTTGGATACACAAATGTGCATGAGATACAAGAAAGAAAACTAACTTCAAGAATTTTTCTAGAAGGGCTGATATACAGAACAAGAGAAACATCCGTTTATCTATTACTGTACAGAATGGTTGTTGTAACCTAACTGGTCACAGGACTGAATTCAGAGGGTAATATAGCTTAAACATGTTACTGCTAATTTACACACACTTTATGTTCATCCTCTGGTTTCTTGTGTAGAAATTGTTATCAAGTACAAATAAGATACAGATTATAACAACCTATCATTATCATTTGTAAAGGTCTTATTCAAAATTTTCATACAGTACATTTCAGGGATTGTCCTTATGTATTTTTGCAAAATTTTCTTTTCATATTATAAGTGTATTAGTCCATTTTCTGTTGCTGTAATGAAATGTGTGAGATTATGTATTTTATGAAGAAAAGAGGTTTATTTAGGCTTCAGTTTGGGATGCTGAAAGTTGTCCCATCAGTTCAACCTCTGCAAGGACCTCATAGCAGATGGCATTAGAATGGAAGGAGTATGCATACATAAGAGATTACATGGCAAGACTAGAAGCCACAGAGAGATTCAGGGACCAAGTTTGCCCTTTTATAACTTACTCTGGTAAGAATTCATTCCATAAAATCAGAATTAATTCCTTCTGGCAGTACCCCCAGGAACCCAGTCATCATACATTAAGCCCTTACCTCCTTTTTTATTTTTTTAATTTTGGGGTACTGGTGATTGAATCCAGAGGTGCTCAAGCCACATCCCTAGTTCTTTTTATTTTTGGAGACAGGGTTTTGCCAAGTTGCTGAGGCTGTCCTCAAAGTTGTGATCCTTCTACCTGAGCCTCCCAAAATGTTGGGATTACAGGCACGCCCCACTGCATCTGACCTAATAAATTCCATCTCTTGAAAGTCCTGCCACCTCTTAAGGCTGCCATATTTGGAATTAAGCCTCCAACAAGTGAGCCTTTGGGGGCAAACCACATACAAACTATGGTAATAATTATTTTTCAACCTATTTATCACCTCTTTGTCAACTTGAACCAATTGGATATATTTGATAGCAACAACAAAAAGCAACAGTTTATTATTTGACATAAAGGTATGTATTATGTACTTATTGAGACAAGTACCAGTTATTTAATATCTTAAATGTTTTAATTCAGCAAACCCCTAGAAGGATACTGCTATTAGCCCCATACAAACAATGAAATTTAGACATGAAAATTAAATAATTTAACCATAGTCACACAGCTTGAAAGGAAGAAGCTGGAATTCAGATTTAAATAATCTGGCTGTAGACCAAGGTTTCTCATCCTTAGCACTTGTGACATTTGGGGCCAAATAATCCTTTTGTTGTTGGGGTCATCCTCTGTATTGTAGAATATTTAGCAGCAATCCCTACTGGATGCTAGGAGTTTTCCTGACCAAATAACTCTAGCCATTGCCAAATGTTTCCTTGGGCATGGGATGGCACAATCACCCTGGTTAAGTCTTGTCTAGAACAACCCCTACTCATGTTATGTAGAAACCCCTTATATAAATTACCTCTTGAAGTCACATAATGGAAATATTGAAAGCTAGACTCTAACATAAAACTCACCTATAGCCTTCCCCTTTATTTTGCTTGTACTACTCATTTTCATACTGTTTAAAAGAATGAGTTTCTGCCATTTCCAAGTCTAAGATTCCTTTTAATGGGAAATTATGGCAGACATAGCAATCTACTATTTCTATTGCTCTTGATATTCTTACTCTTAGCAGGAGAGTTAGGCCCAGCCCAAGGGGAATGGTGCAGATAAGATAGGAGGTATGTGAACCCCCAATATTTGCATACTGACAACTATATTAATAAAGATCTCCTGAAGCTGAAGTGTGTAATTTCTAAAGTGATTTTTCACTAACATTCTTCTATCATAAATTAATTAAATTACTTATAGGACAGTAGCTTCAAGCATTGGTTGAAAAATAGTAAATGATACATTATTTTTATGCTTATTCTTTGCTCCAAAGGATTATTTTTTAATATGTTAAAATATGTCAACATACACTGGGGGGGATATAGCTTGTTTGGTAGAATGCTTGCCTTGCATGCACAAGGCCCTAGGTTCTAATCCCTAGCACCAAAAAAAAAAAAAAAAAAAAAAATCAACATACTCCCTTAAATGGCTGACTTGGATGAACCGCTAGGTAAAAAAAATTTTAACATAGCCATAATATAATGATCATTCTTCATAAATACTGAATTTATCCTAGTATTTATGTCCTATCTTCTCCCCAAAAATGTTGGAGCAATTCATAATTGTGTTATATATAATAACAAAAATAAATTATTCATAAAGCAAAAATAAATTACAAGATGCAGAATAAGAGATAGCTCTAGTAAGATATTAGATACAAATTAAAACTGAATTTAGGGGCTGGGGTTGTGGCTCAGCGGTAGAGTGCTCACCTAGCATGTGCGGGGCCCTGGGTTCAATTCTCAGCACCACATAAAAATAAAGGTGTTGGGTCCAACTACAAATAAAAAATAAATTCAAAAAACTGAATTTAACTCTGAATTTGAGGAGGGAAAGCAAAAAAGGGAAATAGGTTTACTTTGGAAGGCATCATGATATAACAGAATGGAGGATTTATATGCAAACTCTCTCAGTTTCAGTTTTGTTTGCTGTTTCCTCACTGCCATGCACCTCCATGCCTGTTTGTAATCTGAGTATAATTTTTAGAAATAATACTACATGCTTGTTATGTCAAATTAGGTAATGGCAAAGCATTTTATAAACTCCAAAACATGATTTGCTATAATTGCTCTTTTTGACTTAATTTTTTAAAGTTATTCAAATAATAAATTTGAGGAAATGTTTTTCTAGGACACTCATACTCAAGACTGCTTACATCAGAAAACTGAAAAACTAAACAGGTTTTTATATAGCTTCCAAAAAGACAATTCCTATTCACAAAGATGTTTCTTATGATACCTCATCTACATAAGCTTAAGGTATTATATTAAATCATAATCCACTGAAGGTATTTCTGTGGAAAGATGAAATGACATGTTCTAAATACATTTTTGATAGTTTACTTACCACAAAAGGAGTTAGGAAGTTAGTTAGCTTATCTGTTAACCTGTGTCTTGTAAGTACCTGAAATCTCAAACCAACCTAGCAAATGCTAGACAGTAGTCAGTGTGAGACTGCATTTCCTAGAAACAACATTAAGTACCAAAACTCTACAATGTTAACTAAAAAGAAATCTCATTATAATATCAAATATGCATGATGCAGAGTTAATGTTTAATAGTGAAACTTGAATTCCTGGTCAATTTACTCAGGAAAGCATCTATTGCCATATGATGGGCTACTGGCACGAATATAAGCCAGGGCCTTAAATGACAAAACCAGGGAATGAGAGGACCTAATTGTAAGGTCAGGCAGCGGTGACCAAAAGGAGGCAGATTAAAAAGGCTGCTGAACAAGGCTTGTGGAGATTTCACTCCCAGGCCAGACCCTCCAGACCAACAGGGCGGATCTGGGAGAAGAGCAGTGGCTCCACCAGACTGGAATTTTTATTGGGTTTAGGACAGGAATGGAGGGCTTGGGGCAGGAAAAAGGGGTTTTCAGAGTCCCTTGTCCTACTGGGGTTAGTTGGCTAAGATCCAGGATTGTCCAGAAGACCCCACTGATTGACAGGCGGTTCCGTTGGCGCCTAATTGGTGGTTCTTTCCCGCTCTGGTTCCTTAGTGCTTTGTTCCTCAGCCACCTCCACCAACCTAACACTAATCATAAAGCAGCCTACAAAACATGTTATTTGTTAGTATGTTGAAAAGAAAAAAACTGTGGAAAAAGCGTTCCAGAAAAATAACTAAATTCTAATTCCAGCTTTGTCACTAAATAAGTGAATTGACAAAGCACTTCACCTACATGAGCATCCGTTTGCTCATCTATAAGATGAAAGGATTTCAGATTAGGAGTTTTCAAGTTTCTTCTATCTCTAAAATTCACCGTCTGGAATTTAATTATTGTTATATCAGAAACTTTAGGAGAAGCCATTAGTAGGAAATCTAATACAAAACAAAGACATGATCACTTATATCTAAGAAAAAAAATCTGTATTAAGTGAGCAACAGGTCAAAATCCAGTTTTTAGCAAAGCAAACCTTAACATGTCTTAAGTTTGCTTATGAAAGTCTATATACATTTAAAAGAAAGTGACCTGGTATCACCCAACATTAGGTAACAGCAGTAAGGTGTGGCTCAGAAAATGCACTTAACTATATGTAGAAGTCAAATGAGGAACTGGGGAAAACCCTTTTGTTGTGTAAATTACTACAGGAATTAACATGTACCTTCCTTCAGTCAAGGGTGAGCATAATTTCAACACATAATAAAATGAAGATCAACCTCGTTTGGAACTACAACTTCCTGTTACCAAATAAAATCATCTTTTCTCAAACTATGAAAGAAAGAAAGCGAAACTACCAATTCTACAGTTTTTCAAGGGATAAAATTTCATAACTGTATTTCTATAGTTCTGTAAGAAGGAAATAATCCTAAATCCAGAAAATAACTAATGTCTAAGAATATCCACCATAAGGTTTTTTATTTAAAAAAGCAATTGCACATTAATAATTTCATTTTTTGGTGGAATTTATAAGTTGTAATATTTGATGGAATGAAATTAGAAACAAAGACTGTGGGAGCACTGAAAAGTGTTCAAAGAGAAGCCAAAAGTAAGAAAATAAAAAATGTGGAATTATATATATAAAATTTTACCTGGGCTTAAAATAAGTAAATAAATTGTGGAAAAAAGATAACTGGAAGGAAATAATGTTCACCATATTTTATGTGATTGGTGAGACTGGGTAAATTTTTGTACTTTTCTGTTTTACAAATTTTATTTAAATGAGTATGCTTTAATGATTATGAAACAACTGAATGTAAAACTTTATTTCATTAATCTTCAAAATATCCAAGGTAAATAGAGTACAAGTCAAGGTTATTTAGCATTGTGTAACTTATCATGGAAACCTTAGAAATGCCCTGAAGTCTTTGCAATGGATTTTAAAGGAAATTCTTCAAAGGAAACCTTTATGGCTTTTTAAAAAAATTCCTGAGATCACTAGAAAGAAAGAAGGGAAGAAAGTGGGAGAGGGAGGGAAGGAAAGAGCGAGGGAAAACAGAAGGAAAGAAGGTAGCAGGGAAGAAAGGAGGAAAAAATAGCTAAACCACATGACGCTTCATGTGAAACCTGGCCTTTCAGCTGCAAGTATTTATTTCCTATACTTGCAATATAGGAAAATAAAATAATTTACCTAGAATCTCCGCCAGTTGATAAAAAAGACCAACTACAGGCTCCTCAATGACCATTCTAATGGTGTAGAAATTAGACTTTGGTAAGGCGGTTTGTAGGCCAAGAGTTGGAGCTTGTCTTTAAAATGACAGTGCTTTTAATGTTTTGTTTTGTTTTTAAATTGAAAGCTACCTAAAACCGCTGAACTTGCCAGCACACACACACAAGCCTGGGGCAGTATTAAATTACTCATTCTTCTTGTTACCTGTTTTTCCAGGTTTTTTTTTTTTTTTTGGTGTGTGTGTACCTTAGCAGCTAGAGAGCTGGCACATGCACCCTCCACACACACACACACACCCCTCCCTTACCTTCCACTCCATACCCATTTTCCTTGAGCTGTGACTATGTAAAACAGTATGAATGCAGACTTTATGAAAGGCTTCTTAGTAAAAAGAACCTTAATACTTAAGGAATTTTTTTTTTTTTAATGGTGCTTGGGATGTAACCTATGTATGTTAGGCATGCACTCTTAATACTGGGCTACACCCAAGCCTTATATTATTTTAAATATCTAAAAATATTTTTGTTATTGTGTTGGGATAAGTTATTTTCACTGATACTTTTGGGAAAAAAATCTCATATTAGCACATGGTAATAAATTAGACAAGCAGTCAGTATAGGTAGGAAAATTGAGTCAGGTCAAATCAAGGAGGCCAATTTGAGTGAGTCTGGGAAGTTGGAGAGCCCTTCCTTCACCCTTATCAAGATAACCTGCCCCAGCTCCAACCTATTGCTAAGGCAACTGTCCCAGGATTGTCCCTCCCTATAGGAGTTATTAATTATGCCCCTTTCCTGCCCAGATCACGCCACCTTGGCCCCTCCAGGAAGCCCTTCCACCCATCTGCTTCGCACCTTTTAGCCCTCCAACCAAGCATCTTCTGGGCCTAGTCACCTATTCAGGAAGGAGAGAGAGAGAGGAGGAGAACAAAGGAAATCTATGACACATAGAAAAGAAAGAACATCCTCACTTCTTGGGATACCAGAATACCAGTTATAACCCCCTTCTCCCTCACAGGAGAAATCTATGTTATCCTTTTTTAAATAAACCCTGATTTATATGCTTGTGTGTTCAATATGTGAAGAAGCAGAATTCATCACTGGTTATCCCTACTCTCTTCACCTTTCACCTTATTTCAACTGCAAGTAGGCTACCTTCAAATTTTCTAAAACTGCTCCTAATGTGTGATTTTTCAAATGGAATCACTCTGGTTTATTTATTTATTGGTAGCTATAGATGGACAGAATGCCTTTATTTTGTTTATTTTTATGTGGTGCTGAGGATCTAACCCATAGTCCCACACATGGTAGGCAAACGCTCTGCCACTGAGCTACAGCCTCAGTGCCTGGAATTACTCTTCTTTAGTCTTGCCTTCAAACATACTCTAGTTTCAGAATCCCATCATAAAATCTTGCTTTTCTGTACCCAATGTTGTTGATATCGGTATAGGAGAGGTATGAATCATGGAAAGAATAACAAATGGGAAATGAATGAAGTTCTTGTTAATATTTCTTTTTACTTTTATAACATGTTGTAAAAAGCTTATGAAATTATATAATCTTTTCTATTTGATTCCTTACCTCAGGAGTCACTGGTCAAATATTCAGTTAAAAAAAATCAGACTTAAGAAATGCATTGTATTGTATTTAGAACTTTTAGAACACACAGTATTTTAAAATCAAATAGGCAGAATCACAATAAACTGCAGTTTACAATTTTTTGTTGTAGGAGTCTTCAAATGCTTCCAAATTTCAATTATCATCTTGACCTTCCTTCTTTGCCTTTTTATACTTCATATATTTCTTGATTAATTTCATGAAAACTATGAGTTTTAATAATTAAGATAAATATAAAGATCTTATGTCTACATATGTAAAATACATTTTAAAGAATTTTATTTCACTGTTTTTAAATACTTAAAAATAGTAAAGATTTAAATATTAAGTCAACATTTTTGCTCTGCTTAAACATGATTTTATTTTAATTATGTTTATCTATTTACTTGCAGGACATTGGAGATGGTGGTTCTCTCAGAATGGTTCACTTTGGTTTGGTATAAAAAATGAACTTTTTTTTTTTTTAACTTCAAAAAGAAATCAGCCTTTTTCATGACCTGATTCAATTAAAATCTCCCCGTATGGATTTTTAAAAAGGAAAGATAGTATATGTAACATAGCATAATAGTAGCAAAGTGATCCTAAATAAAAGTCCTTAACATACTTTATTTTTAGTAATATACAAATTTTGAAAATGTTTTAAGCTGTACATTATTAGGTACTTCAAAAACAATATTTAAACCTTGTTCTCTAGTATTTTAAAAATTTTGTCAGCTGGTCTTACTTATATCACTAATTTACATTATATGTAAAATATTTATTAAGCAAAAATGTTAGCTCAAACCCATTAGTAGTAGACATTTCCCCTGTATCTTTTGAATCTTACTGCTTGCTGTGAGGCACTGACTGCCCCATGAAACTCAGAGATATTATATTCCTCTGGAGCAAAGAGTAGGCATATTTACTATCTATTATAAAAGATTTGAGCTCCTTAAGTTCTGAGTTCTTTCTCTTTAAATAGCCCAGAGTGTGCTGGTGGCATATGGCCCTTTTCACATTGCTGTATGGTAATAGAACTCAGGAAATCAATGCAAAAATAAATACATTTAAATTGCTGGGCTGGGGCTGTAGCTCAGTGATAGACCCTGGGTTTGATCCTTAGCACCACATATAAAATTAAGGTATCGCGTCCAACTACAACTAAAAAATAAGCACTAAAAAAAATATTGATACTCTGGGTACTATTGTTATGATTAATAAACTGTCCTTTGTTTCTAATGCCAGGAGTCTTATGCCTTTTACCAGCAGACATGAAACAGTTCCATAATTTATTAACTTGTAAGTAGGGTAAAATTTTGGACCCTTCACAGTTCTTGATACCTGTTCATTAGCATATAAAAGTTTTCAAATTGTAGATATCTGTAATAATCAACATCTTGAAATATTGTGCATGAATTATAAAATTAAATCTTCTTAAAAGCTACACTGAGGTTTTTATACTTCCGATTTTTCTTCCTACTTTCTATGCATCTATACCTCTACTGGGGAATATGACAAAGGGAGTAAAAGATTTTTCAATTCACAACTCTCCTTAAAAAAATTTTAGGTAATTTTTTGGTTTTGTCTGGGTTTTTCTTTGTTTTGTTTTGTTGGTAATTTGTAATGTGTGTGCCACATTTTAAATAGAGATAAAATGTCCAGGAATGGTGATATGTACCATGCTGTTGGGGAGGCTGAGGAAGCACATTCACTTGAGCCCAGGAGTTCATGACCAGCCTAGTCAACTTAGAGAGATCCCATATCAAAACAACATAAACAAAAAAGATTCAATTATCAGCAAATTTTAATTTTCCACCCTCCTTTATCACACAGATAAATAAAAGTCAATTTTTAAAGAATATATTATATTGAAAAAAATATAATTTTGCCAAAGAATACATTTTCTCCAGACTTTCTACTAAAATCATTAATCTAAAACAAACTGCATTTCCTGATCTACATATCCTTTTGCTCATTTGACCACTGTCTTTTACAACTATATGGGAAGTGTGGTAGAAAAGTTCAGTACCATTTCTAGGTTCTATGCGAGGAGGCCATAGCCTGTGCTATGTATATATAGATGTATTCATAACTATATTTTCTTTAATATATTGTTCTATATGATAGTATGAAGTAACCATGTTTGCCAGTTAGTAAGTGAAAACTAAAACTTTTCCTTAAATTCTCCATTTTTCCACCTTCACACGAAACTAGAAAAATGGACTCAAGTTATTAAAAAAAAACAAGTTTAGATAGTTAACAAGAATATATTATGAATGAGATCTTTCATAATGTCTATTATGAATAATAAATAAATATATGATTTTTCAACAAAAGTACCAAGACCATTGAGTGGGGAAAGGATAGTCTTTTCAATGAACAGGGGGGAATAAAATGAACATGCAAAAGAATGAACCTGGACCCTTACATAGTGTCATATACAAAAACTAACTCAAAATGGATCCAAGACCCAAACATGAGATACAAAACTGTAAAGCTTTAGAAGAAAACACAACTTCATTACATTGCACTTAAAAATTATTTCTTGGATATGACATAAAGCATTCAACAAAGTAAAAATAGGTAAATTGGATTCACTGAAATTAGTAATATCTGTGCATTACAGGACACCAACAGAGTAAAAAGGAAGAAAATATGTTTAAATCATATCTGATAAGGACTTAGTATCTAGAAAATATAAAGAATTCCTACGGCTCCACTTAGGTTGAGAAATACTTATGAACAAAAAAACAAGTAACCAACTTGAGCAAAGACACTGAATAAACATTTCTCCAAAGAAGATATACAAATGGCCAAGAAGACAAGAAATGATGCTCAACATCACTAATCTTTAGGAAAAGGAAAACCAAAACTACAACATACCACTTCATACACATTGGGATGACTATTACATTAAAAAAAAAAAAAGACCTAGCATATATGAGGCCCTGGGTTCACAAATAAAAAAAAGAAACAAGAGAATATAGCAAGTATTAGCAAGATAAATTGAAAAACTTGTACATTGGTGTTGGGAATATAAAATGGTATAGCCACTATGGAAAATAGTACAGTGATTCCTCAAAAAAAATTAAAAATAGAACCAGGGACAGTGGTGCATACCTGTAACCACAGTGATTCAGGAGGCTGAGATAGGAGGATTGCAAGTTTGAAGCCAGTCTTGCCAACTGTCTCAAAATAAAAAAGGGCTAGGGATGAAGCTCAGTGGTATAGTGTTCCTTTGTTCAATTCCTATTACCCCTCCCCCCAAAAAAATTCAAAACAGAATTACCATGTTATCTCGAAATTCAAGCAGGTATCTATGTACCCATGTTAATAGCAGTACTGTTATTCACAATAGCAAAACACAAACAACCTAAACATTAATCAACAGATAAATGGATAAACAAAATACAGTGTATATATCCACACAAATTACAATACTCAGCTTTAAGATAATATCTGACACATGCTACATCACCAATATACTTTGAATACATTGTGCTAAGTGAAATAAGCCAGTTGTGAGAAGACAAACATTGTATAATTCCACTAATATGAGGTATCTAGAGTAGTCAAATTCATAGAAACAGGAAGTAGAACTGTGATTGCCAGGGGCTGAGGAGAGAAAGAAACCAGGAGTTGTTTAATGGGTATACTGTTTTGGTTTTGCAAGATAAAAGTTCTAGAGATTGTTTTCACAACAATGTGACTGCATTTAACCTACTTCAAAAATGGTTTCAGTTGGTGAGTTTTTGTTATGTGCATTTACCATGATTTTTTAAAAGATGTAATATATATTTTTAAATTATTATGCGAAATTGAAGGTCTTGAAGAAATCTTCATGCTATCTTCCTAAAATGACTCCAAGAGAAAAGAGCTTTCAGATTAGCAAAGTTTTGCTAAGACTATGACTATATTTTAATAATCTAGAACCATACCCTCGTTAAATAAATATCAGTTGGTATTTTTAAAAAGTCATGGCAGAAAACCCGAAAGAATTGACAAGAAAACTCCTGGAACCCGGGCTGGGGTTGTGGCTCAGCGGCAAAGCACTCGCCTAGCATGTGTGGGGTGCTGGGTTCAATCCTCAGCATCACATAAAAATAAATAAAATAAAGGTATTATAAAAATATTTTTTAAAAACCCCACTATTGGGCTGGATTTGTAGCTTAGTGGTAGAACTCTTGCCTAGCACATATGAGGCACTAGGTTCAATCCTCAGCACCACATTAAAAATAAACAAAATAAAGGTATTGTGTCCATACACAACTAAAAAAAAATATTTTTTAAAACCACTATTGACATTAGCACTCTCAAAATTAAGTACTTGGGTATAAATCTAATAAAATGTGCAGAAGAGCTATATGAAGAAAACTATAAAACCCCGTTCAAAAAGTCAAATGAATCTAAAGATATTGCATGTTTCTGTGCAGGAACACTATTGTCAAGATATCACCTCTTCCCAACTTGATCTAGAGAGTCACTGCAATCTCAGTCAAAATCTCAGCAAGTAATTTTGTAGATATCAACAAACTAATTCTAATATATGGAGAGATAAGACCCAGAATTGGCAACACAATACTGAAGGAGATAAAGTTGCAGAACTAAGTACCCAACATCAAGAGTTACTATAAAGCTACAATAGTCTAAACAGAGAACAGACATATAAATTAATGGAACAGAATATACAGCCCAGAAATAGACCCACTGTATATAATTAGTATATAATATATATGACTATATATGTATAACTATATGTAATTATAAATAATTATATATAACTATACATAGTTACATATATAATTATATATATAGTTATATATAATTAATACATATTACAACTGTGAGAAATAAAAAGTTCAATCGTCCATTTTTAGAATATAGTAGTTAGCCTTAATTGGGATGTAAGATCCAATTGTAGTCATTTTGAGATCCAATTGTTACAATTTTAACTATAGCCCTTCCCTTGGCCTGCCCCAATTTTAAAACTGACCAAAAGTATAGACTGTAACCCTGAGCTCCTCCTATCAGACCAAGGGGCAGTGCTGTGTTAGGAAGTAAAACAGGTAGACTTCCTGCCCAAGTGTGCTTGCTTGCCAGACTTTTGTAGCACCCGCTTCTGCATATGTAAAGTTTGCCTTGCCAAGATACTTCCAAGCATGTTTGATTCCTTGTGGCAACCCAGTATTTCTTTTTTTCAAATATTTCATGAGTTATTGATGGATCTTTATATATTTATTTGCTTATATGTGGTGCTGAAACTCGAACCCAGTGCCTCACACATGCTAGGCAAGCGTTCTACCACTGAGCCACAACCCAAACCCAGTATTTTGAACAATTTTGGCAACAAATGTGGGGGCTCCATATGTCATCTAGGAGGTTATGGGGACTCCCTACTTAGAGGAGACACGTCCTGCTGCCTTGTGACAGCTTCAGAGCAGGTAAGGAAATCTCAGATCCCTGAGGCCAACAACAGACCCAAAATTGAAAAGTGGATCTGCAGTGCAGGAAAAGGGCCTAATAACCACCATAGCAACCAGGTAACTTCATGCTTAGACCAAGGTAGGAAAATTTATTCTTAAGAAAGTACTTCCTTGGTGGTCAAGACATCCCAGAAGTTGTGTGTGACTGAGAACCTCTATTCAGAAATAGGAAATCATACCCAGGAAAGCAGGATAAGGTGGGGGGCAGTGCAAGAAATCCCCAGTGAAGAGAATTGAACATGGGCTATAAAGAAACCTCCAATAGGGGGGTTGAGTACATAGGGGGAAACTCAATTACAGGAACCTACAAAAAAAATGGGGAATAAAAATTTGAGACCTAGAAACTGGGAGGGACAATGGAAAGATCTTATATGTACAAGTCTTCTTTTCCTTTGAAGATTTCTAAGCAAGGAAAATAAACAGTGATAATGCTGAGAGTAAATCTGCCCCATGGAGGATGAGCAACCACTTGAATCTTTGATTTCAGTGTCCTCCACTGCTGACAGAGTATTCCTAATGTTCCGAACTACACAGGCCCTTTTCCCATCTGGTCTATATTGTAAAAAATCTATGACAAGCTCTATTTTAATTTCTAAAGTGTTAAATCTGATAGTTCTTTTGCCTTATACCTGTAGGGATTTAACAGCTACCAAATCTTTGTTTCCTGTTTCATGTGTACTTTGCATATTTGTATCATGTCTATATATGTGCTTATGTCTATAATCATGTACATGGTCTCAGAATTGGCTTATAAATAAATGAGTACTCATAAATTTAAGAATGGATTCAAATGCCTTTCAATTCATATGACTAACAAAACTAACAAAAATGGTCCATCTAAATTGGTAAGAGAAAAGATGCCCTTGAAATTAATAACCCATACATTTTTCTAAGTGGCCAGCCAATCAGTGTTGGTTTCTATAAAATGTTTAAAGTGCTACATCCTGCTCTGCTGGATGTCTATTAAAAGTAATTAAAGCCATTTGGGTCAAAGGGATCCTGAAAAAGTAATCTATATTAACCAAACTTTTGTTTAAGGAGGAAATAGCATGCCCCAGGAGGAAAATAAATAAATAAAATTACTCCCTTAAGAAAGAGGCATTATAATGGTGTATTAAGAATTGTAGGGCTGGGGATGTGGCTCAAGTGATAGTGTGCTTGCCTAGCATGCCTCAGTGAGGCACTGGGTTTGATTCTCAGCACCACATAAAAATGAAATAAAGATAGTGTCCAATGAAATAAATAAAATCTTTTAAAAAAAAGAAAGAATGTACAAAGAAGGCCCAATTTCACTCAAATGTTTTGAGAACTGTGTTAAATGCAAATGAAGAGACAAAAAAGAAAAAAGAAAGAATTGTAATGTAAAATAAATAAAAAGAAAGAAAGAGGCATTAATGGGGATCCATTCTCTTCTAGACAAATTTTTAAAACATAAATTGATTCAACTTTGCAGATAACCTAAATATGTATAACTAGATATATGTATATTTTCTGAAAGCTTACGAGAATACTTTACCAAGCTGGTTTCTCCAACACAAAATTTAATTGGGGGTGTATTTATGTCATTTAATGTTCTGTAATTGGATAAAGGGAACCTTTTATCAATAAGATATATAAAATTTTGTGTTACTCTTTTCATGGAGATGTGTTATTCTTTTCATGATTGTTCAAAACCTTACAAAGCTCTTGACATATCATATTTCATGCATTAGCTTCAAGTGAGTTATGAACTCCCATTTTTACCCCAAATACAGATTGCAGAATCACATCGGTTACACATCCACATTTTTACATGATGCCATACTAGTAACTGTTGTATTCTGCTACCTTTCCTATCCTCTACTATCTCCCCTCCCCTCCCCTCCCATCTTCTCTTTCTGTCCCATCTACTGTAATTCATTTCTCTCCTTGTTTATTTTCCTATTCCCCTCACAACCTCTAATATGTAATTTTGTATAACAATGAAGATCTCTCTCCATTTCCATGCAATTCCCCCTTTCTCTCCCTTTCCCTCCCACCTCATGTCTCTGTTTAATGTTAATCTTTTCTTCCTGCTCTTCCTCCCTGCTCTATCCTTAGTTGCTCTCATTATATCAAAGAAGACATTTGGTATTTGTTTTTTAGGGATTGGCTAGCTTCACTAAGCATAATCTGCTCTAGTGCCATCCATTTCCCTGTGAATTCCATGATTTTGTCATTTTTTAGTGCTGCGTAATACTCCATGGTGTATAGATGCCACATTTTTTAATCCATTCATCCATTGAAGGGCATCTGGGTTGGTTCCACAGTCTAGCTATTGTGAATTGCGCTGCTGTGAACATCAATGTGGCAGTATCCCTGTAGTACGCTCTTTTAAGATCTTCAGGGAATAGTCCGAGAAGGGCAATAGCTGGGTCAAATGGTGGTTCCATTCCCAGCTTTCTCAGGAATCTCCATACTGCTTTCCATATTGGCTGAACCAATTTGCAGTCCTACCAGCAATGTACAAGAGTACCCTTTTCCCCACATCCTCTTCAGCACTTGTTGTTTGACTTCATAATGACTGCCAATCTTACTGGAGTGAGATGGTATCTTAGGGTGGTTTTGATTTGCATTTTTCTGACTGCTAGAGATGGTGATCATTTTTTCATGTACTTGTTGATTGATTATATGTCCTCCTCTGAGAAGTGTCTGTTCAGGTTCTTGGCCCATTTGTTGATTGGGTTACTTGTTGTCTTATTGTCTAATTTTGTGAGTTCTTTGTATACTCTGGATTATTAGGGCTCTATCTGAAGTGTGAGGAGTAAAAATTTGTTCCCATGATGTAGGCTCCCTATTTACCTCTCTCATTGTTTCTCTTACTGTGAAAAAAACTTTTTAGTTTAAGTAAGTCCCATTTGTTGATTCTTGCTATTAACTCTTGTGCTATGGGTGTCCTATTAAGGAATTTGGAGCCTGACCCCACAATAAGTAGATCGGAGCCAACTTTTTCTTCTATCAGATGCAGAGTCTCTGATTTGATATCCAGGTCCTTGATCCATTTTGAGTTAACTTTTGTGCATGGCGAGAGAAGGGGATTCAATTTCATTTTGTTGCATATGGATTTCCAATTTTCCCAACACCATTTGTTGAAGATGCTATCCTTCCTCCATTGCATGCTTTTAGCCCCTTTATCAAATATAAGATAGTTGTAGTTTTGTCGTTTGGTTTCTGTGTCCTCTATTCTGTACCATTGGTCCACCTGCCTGTTTTGGTACCAGTACCATGCTGTTTTTGTTACTATTGCTCTGTAGTATAGTTTGAAGTCTCGTATCACTATACCACCTGATTCACACTTCCTGCTTAGAATTGTTTTTGCTATTCTGGGTCTTTTATTTTTCCATATGAATTTCATAATTGCTTTATCTATTTCTAGAAGAAATGCCCTTGGGATTTTGATTGGCATTTCATTAAACCTATAGAGAACTTTTGGTAATATTGCCATTTTGATGATGTTAGTTCTGTCTATCCATGAACAGGGTACATTTTTCCATCTTCTAAGATCTTCTTCTCTCTCTCTCTTTAGGGTTCTGTAGTTTTCATTGTATAAGTCTTTCACCTCTTGTTAGGTTGATTCCCAAGTTTTTTTTTTTTTTTTTTTGAGGATATTGTGAATGGAGTGTTTTTCCTCATTTCCGTTACTCTTTTCATGGAGATGAGAATTTAAATGTATTATTGGAAAGTAATAAAGAGAATCCAGTTTGTTTAAGTTAAGAGCCCTCATAGCCTCTGTTTGACTCATGTTGCTGTAATGTTGTATTATGTTAACTGATATTCAGATAGATTCAGGAAATAATATATGAGAACTTTATAAAATGATATTTAAGAGGACCCTAAAAAATCAGTTTCAGAAATAAAGCATATTACCTAAGATTTGTCAAAAACCCCATCTCACCTGAGATAAGGCTTTACCTCTAACCTACTCCATGTTAGAATGTTCCAAAGTAAGCCAGAATTAAGCACATTTGAAGTTATGTTCACAAGATAAGTTTTTTGTTGTAAGGATTACTGTGATCTCAGAATAAACAAGGGATATAATTAAAGGTTTGGGATTATAAAATAAATAAATAAATGATTCATGTTTCTTGGTTTATAGCAATTATACAAACTGAATATGTTTCTACTCTTGATAGTGTTTTTCCCAAAGCACTCCTTGTAATTGAACAACCTGTGTTAATTTGAGACAATAAGCCCACCACCTATAGGACAAATAAAATATAAAGCCGACTTCCAGTACCAATACTGAAAGGATAACAATAAAATTATAGACATTTAAGTTAAAACACAGTACTCCTACTTCAAGACTGGTGAAACTGACCTGATAGATGTTAAAATAAAAACTTGGAGACCAAAGTTAAGGAAGTAAAGGGGCCAAGGAAAAAGCAGCCAATATTTTGGCCCTTGCCCTCTAATGTCATGCAGGATTCAGGTAATGACAGGACCACTCTAAGGGGCCTGCAACTCTGGTAAGGCACCTGACCTCCCAGTCAGGGGGATTGAGAGGATCCTAAAAAACAGAAACCAAGCAGTGCACATTCTGCAAAGAGGAGGGTGGCAATGGAAATGTCCATAATGTTTTCCAGGGCAGCCACATATGGTCAGCAAGACTCTGACCCATCCTGGCAGATAGCACAACTGGTAGAGGAAAAGCTAAAAGAGCCAAAGGCTTCTGACATGTTCCCAAGAATGATCCCTGACAAATCTCAGCTGACCCCAACAGTAGATAGGAAAAAGGTCAATTTTGACTAACTTGGTCTTTAAACTGCTAGCAGGAGAATATAACCAAAACACAGGCATCCATGGACATTTAAAACGTTAAGACAATGGTTCTTTTACTTAAGATGTACATTTGTGTCAGTCCTCCCAAAAGTAAGTAAAACTGGGAGGTTATAAAGGAAGAGTTTTTAATAAAGGAGTGCCTGATAAATATCACAAACATCTTTGTCAGAGTCACAAGTTTGTTGATTAAAAGTTCCAGGCCAGCCTAGGCAACTTAGCAAGACTCTGTCTCAAAATAAAAAATGAAAGGAGCTGGGCACCACCCCTGGGCTAAATCTGCAAAAAAGAGAGGAGGCAAAGACCCTAACAAACTCCTTAGCAACCAGGGTGTGTGTGGGGGGGGGCGCAAATAAGTGTACAAAAAGATGCTCTACTTCATGTGTCATCAGGGAAATGCAAATTGAAATAAGAAAGTGCCACTACACACCTGTTGAGTGAATGGTCAAAATTCAGAATAGTAGCAATACAAGAAGATGGCAAGGATGTAGAACAAGAAAATCACTTACTACATGTGGGGATACAAAATAGTACAGACACTTTGGAAGACAATTCTTATAAAACTAAATATACTCTTACAAGATGGTCCAGCAGTTAAAAACATGTCAAATCTACATAAATACTTGTAATCAGATGTTTATCACAACTTTATTCATAATTGTCAAAACTTGGATGTAATCAAGATGCCCTTCAGTAGGTGAATGGATGAGTAAAATTGTGTTACAAGTAATGGAATATTACTCAGTGCTAAATGAACTATCGAGTCATGAAGAATGTGAAGAAACCTTAAATGCATATTATTAGTGAAAATAGCCAATCTGAAGAGACTATACATATTTGGGTCTGGGGTTGTGGCTCAGTGGTAGAGTGCTTGCTTAGAAAGTGTGAGTCCCTGGGTTTGATTCTCAGCACCACATAAAAAGAAATACATATAATAAAGGTATTTTGTCCATCTACAACTGAAAAAAAATAAAAAAAGAAACTATATTCTACATGAGTCCATCTATATAACATTTTGAAAAAGATGAAACTATGGAGAAGTTAAAAGATTGGTGGGTGCCAGGAATTACTGGGGTAGGAGAAATGAATAGGTAGAACACAGAGGATTCTTAGAGCAGCGAAATTATTCTGTATTATCACCAGAACAGATACAAAACCCATAAAATGAATAACAGAGTGAATCCTCATATAAACTGTGAACTTTATGTAGTAATACATCAGTGTAGCATCATCAAATGTAAGAAGCGCACCACTCTGGTGGTTGATGTTGATATAGCAGGATTCTATTGCATAAGTAAGGGACAGGCCGTATATGGGAAATCTCTGTACCTCTTCCTCAGTTTTGCTGTGAGTCTAAAACTGCTCCAAGAAAAATAAGGTAAAACAAAGTATTAATTTTTAAAAAAGTTATGGAGCTTAAAATATAATTAATAAGAAACACAGATTATAATTTTTCACTGCTAACAATTGACTTCTATATTCTACTTTTATTCCAAACTTCAAAGAAGTATTCCTTTATTCTCTCACAATTATTCTAGAATAAATTCCATATAGATATTTTTCATGTGTCATATAAAGGATTATTAAAATTTCCGTTAACTTCTTCCTGAAATAGTTTTATCTAAAGTTAGTACTTAGAGCTGGGGATATAGCTCAGTTGGTAGAGTGCTTGCCTCACATGCACAAAGCCCTGGGTTCAATCCCCAGCACCACCAAAAAAAAAAAATTTTAAATCACTGAACTAGCTACCTAAAATGATACCTTTAAATTCTTTCATACAGCCTCCTGTTAACAAAAACAAAATTATGCTTTATATAAATTTTGTTTGATTATTTCTTAAACATAAATCCTCATGCTATTACAGCTATCTTCATTTTCATGCTCCATTTTAATAATCATCTATGTTTCATTCAAAAAATAATAATCAGGATTATTTTGATAAACCAAGTTTATCTGTACCTATGTGATGAGAAAACTAAAGTTTAAAATAATGTAAAAACTTTTATATTAAAAAATCTATACTGAACTACTCCAATAAAATGGGAAGAATCAACACAAAATATTTAATTGTACTATTTCCCTATATGAACTATCAGAGCTGATCCCCATGAATTGAAAAACTCCCCATGAATTGTTTATGAGGTTTATTTAAATTTAGTTTGGAGAATTATACAACAATTAGAATGCCGTCTTCTACATAGACCCCTCCATTAAATGAATCTCCATATTTGAGATTTCATTTTTTATTTCATATAAAATCTTACCAATTACTGTACTTTTAGCCTACTTTTTAAAAATTAAGTATTTCATTTCACCTTTTAAAATACGTCCATTCATGCTACATATCATTAATACCTAATATTTTAGGGGCTGAGGATGTAGAATACTCATTCTACATAAAATAATAAGTGTGTTACTTAGCCATTAGGCTTTTTTGCTGAATTGCAGCCATATTTCTGTCAGGTCAAGTGTTGATCTATACATGAAGGATTAATATGACACAAAACAATAAAGCATAATCCTCCAGTATATTATAATCTATTTACTCAGCATGCTAAGAGGATTTCAGATTTTAAAATTATACAGAAAGTAATGCTAGAAATGTACATAAAACAGTAATTTCCTTAAAATACTAGGTTGGGGGTTTTTGTTTTGGTTTGGTTTAGTTTGGTTTGGTTTTGGAATGTTGGGAATCAGATTCAGGGCCTCATGCATGGCACACAAATGTGCGACCAATATTCTACATCCTCAGCCCCTAAAATATTAGGTATTAATGATATGTAGCATGAATGGACGTATTTTAAAAGGTGAAATGAAATACTTAATTTTTAAAAAAGTAGGCTAAAAGTACAGTAATTGGTAAGATTTTATATGAAATAAAAAAATGAAATCTCAAATATGGAGATTCATTTAATGGAGGGGTCTATGTAGAAGATAGCATTCTAATTTTTATGATCACTATGTAAAGTTACCACTACCAAAAGAAGAGAGATGGGCTGGAGATGTAGCTCAGTGGTAGAACACTTGCCTAGTGTGCTCAAGGCCCTGGTTCAACCCCTAGCACCACCAAAAACAAAAAAAAAGCAGCGATAATGCTTACATAATTTACAAAATAGAGTGTAAAAACATTGTCAGACAAAAAAATTCTTGTTTTACTCTGTACTTATTCAGATTATACATAAAATATAAAATTATTCATGATGTGTGCCAGAGATACCAAACTTTTTTTTTCAAGAAACTGCCTTCCTTGGGGCTGGGGATGTGGCTCAAGCAGTAGCGCGCTCGCCTGGCATGCGAGCGGCCCAGGTTCGATCCTCAGCACCACATACCAACAAAGATGTTGTGTCCATCGAGAAATAAGAAATAAATATTAAAAATTCTCTCTCTCTCTCTCTCTCTCTTTCTCTCTCTTCTCTCACTCTCTCTTTAAAAAAAAAAAAAAGAAAAAGAAAAAGAAAGAAACTGCCTTGCTCATAACCCTGGGAATGACAGGTCCTTGGTGCTGATGACCCTATTCCTTCACTCCCAACCTTATTCCTAGAACACAACTAATTGAAGCAATCATACACTCTCTCCTGCAGATTTGGAATTAGAATGTGGACATTTAATTGTGGGTAGGAGAGCCAGAGTCATGTAGACTCCATCTGAGGCTATTGCCTCTAGATTGTCATGATGAAGCCATGTGCAAGTGCATGTGTGAACAGGAAAGTCAGCTTTCGATGAATGCAGAAGAGAGAAGCAAACAGGAAGAGAAATGTCATCAAACCATCTGGTTCCAGAAAGCTGTTTCTATGAGGCCACAGCAATTGAGTGAGATGAAACATCCTTTTAAGATATGGACTCTCATACAACCAGAGAAGTGAAAAACAGTACTCCATTTGTGTACAATGAATCGAAGAGCATTCTGCTGTCATGTATAACTGATTAGAACAAATAATTTTTTTAAAAAAGATAACAACTCTCTCATCTTTTTTCCTTCAGCCTTTTTGAATGGTTTTCTACTTTTACAACCAAACGTTTCATACACAGAGTTTTACAAAATGGGGACTTCCAGAAAACTGAAAATTCTGAAGAAAGAAAGAACAACAAGAAGAAAAAAAAACCCTTTTAAATTCTCTTTAAAATATCTAAAACTGGCTTCTTCAAATGTGAGAAGAGGGGGCTGTGGTTGTGGCTCAGGGGTTGGTACTGCTTACTTAGCAGCTATGAGGCACTGGGTCCAATCCTCAGCACCACATAAAAACAAATAAATAAAATGAAGGTATTGTGTCCATCTACAACTAAAAAATAATAATTTTTTAAAAAATTGAGAAGAAAAATGACACCCATTAAATATATATGGTCCTTTATCCCTCAGTAATCTGCAGTACTTAAACTGTGACACTTTCTCAATCCAGACCATTGTTCTTATTCTTACAGGATGTCATTGTCAAAACTTAATTTAGGCATCTAATTTACCTACTTTCACTTAGTGTAATTTTATTTTTAAAATTTATTAATCTTAGATTATTTGTATCATTTGAGAAAACATCACTTTATTTTTTATCTTTACCCTCTGGTTTTAATTAGTTTATACTGACTATTCTTACCTTATTATATTACTATTTTTATAATATTACCACTTTAAACTTATTTTTACCATCTGATTTAATATTTCATTAATTTTCATTCACATAGGTTATTTCTCAGAAATACATGTCTCAAATTTATTTATTTTAATTTTCCCCTTTGTTTGTATTCATTATAGAATATTTGAAAAGTAGAATTTATAAAGAATACAATTTTAATTTTACTTATTTTTTTCAAAGAACCAACTTTGTGTTCTGTCAAATTTTTCAGTTGTTTCAATTACATTGATTTCAACTCTGATTTTAATTATTTCCTGTCTTCTACTGCTTTTGGTGTTGACTTATTCCTTCTTTTTCTAGGGTTTTGAGTTGTAATGTTAAGTCATTTATTTGTTGACTTTTTCTTCTTTTAAGGAATGAACTCCATGCAATGAACTTTCCTCTTAGAACTGCTTTCATACTATCCCAAAGATTTCAGTTTGTTGTATCTGTGTTCTCATTCACCTCCAAAAATTTTTAGTCTCCTCCTTGATGTCTTCTGCAACCCATTGTTCATTCAGTAGCTTATTATTTGTCTCTAGGTGTTGGAGTAGCTTTTATTTCTTATTTTATCATTGATTTCTAATTTCATTCCATTATGATCTGATAGAATACAGGGTAGTATCTCTACTTTTGGGTACACTCATACACTGCTGGTGGGGCTACAAATTGGTACAGACAATACGGAAAGCAGTATGGAGAACCCTTGGAAAATTGGGAATGGAACCACCATTTGACCCAGCTATCCCTCTTCCTCAGTCTATACCCAAAGGACTTAAAAACAGCATACCACAGGGACACAGCCACATCAATGTTTATAGCAGCACAATTCACAATAGCTAAACTGTGTAACCAAACTAGATGCCCTTCAACAGATGAATGGATAAAAAAAAAATGTGGCATTTATACACAATGGAATATTACTCAGCAATAAAAGAGAATAAAAGTTTGAGCATTTTCAGGTAAATGGATGGAGTTAGAGAAGATAAGGCTAAGTAAAGTTAGCCAATCCCAAAATAACAAATGCCGAATGTTTTCTCTGATATAAGGAGGCTGATTCAGAGTGGGGTAGGGAGAGGAAGCATGGGAGGAATAGACGAACTCTAGATAGGGCAAAGGGTTGGAAGAGGAAGGGAGGGGGCATAGGGTTAGAAATGATGGTGAAATGTGATGGACATTATTATCCAAAGTACATGAATAAAGACACGGATTGGTGTGAATATACTTTGTATACAATCAGAGATATGAAAAACTATGCTCTATATATGTAATAAGAATTGTAATGCATTCTGCTGTCATAAATAAATAAAAATCAATTTAAAAATAACTTACATGACAAATTTATTAAAAATTACTTTTTGATATCTAAAAAAGAACAAAATTTTAAACATTTCTTTTATTCTTTTCTATGAATATATTTTTCTTTTAAGACTGGGATCACATAACATAGAAGTTTAATTACCATTTTTAGCTGGGCATGGTGGCACATGCCTGTAATCCCTGTGATGCAGGAGGCTAAGGCAGAAGGATTGCAAGCTTGAGGCCAGCGTCAGCAACTTAGTGAGGCCCTAAGTACCTTACCTCAAAATAAAAAAGGGCTGGGGATGTAGATCAGTAATAAAACACCCTGGGTTCAATCTCCAGTACAAAAATAATTTTTAATGACTATTTTCTAATTACACTTAAACGTTTAACATTTAGATGAGTTTCCCCTTTTAGAATTTACATCAACACTAATGTGCTTACACTATTTTTACATATACATATTTCCAGTTATTTCCTTAGGTAAATTGGAATGTTATAAGAAAAACAACAAATGCTTTTAAGAATTATGAAATATATCACAAAGCTTAACATGAACTCTCAGGTAATCATATTGGAAAGTGGTATATTTATATTATATCTTCAAAAAACTGGCTTTGGTTTTGAGAATTTAACATGTTGTTTTCTTTTATTCTGGACAATTTTTCAAACATGTCTGACCAATTAATTTCTTTTTTGTTAACTGCTTCTTGCACCTCTAAAATTGAATTATCCTTAGTAATCTTGCTGATTACAAAAATTACAGGTCTTTTGAGGATTTGAGGGGAAGGTGGAGTAAAAATGTCCCATCCCAGATTCTTTGTCACAACCTAACAAAAGAATTAAAAATACTTTTTAAAGAGCAAAGAAACCAAACTAATAAAGAAGGAACAACCATTTTCACAAATCTTTAAAAGATAATAACCGAGGAAATGTGTGGGATAGTTATGATCTCCCAAAGTAGGTTTTGAGGGGTTTGTTTTTGGTGAGGGATGGGGAAGGTAAAGAAATTGAACCCAGGGGTGCTTTACCACTAAGCTACATCCCCAGTTCTTTTTGCTTTTCATTTTGAGACAGAGTCTATCCAAATTGCTAAGGCTGGCTTGAACTTACAATCCTCCTGTCTCAGCCTCCCAAGTTGCTGGGATTATAGGCATGTGCTACCACACCTAAGTCTAAAGAAATTGTTCTCAAGTGGCATCAGAAAAATCATAAAGTTTCTTACAGATAGGTGCCTCAGTTTGAAAAAATATAGAAAAAGTAAGTAGATGGCTCAGGGAAAAGAGACTGAGAAGGTCGTCAGAATAGAAACTCCAAGTAACTAGATGCCAGTAAGGAAATGAGGAACTCTGCCCCCATCATTTTTGAAAAGGCAGAGTTCACCATCTACAACAATAATGGAAATTTAGCAAAACTAAAGAATGTTAACTATTACAAACTAAATGTTGAAGTAAAAACAGATAAGCAAAATGGATAGGATGTTTTTATATAGTGAAGAAAAGGCACTAGGGTTACACATAAACTTAGGGCATCCCACACAGGAAAAGGATATCCTCTTGTTAAGCGGAATGAACCCTGGTCCAGAATAGGCAATAAAATATCAGAAAAGAAAACCTAATCCTTTAAAAAAGGCTGCACAAACACAACTGAATTACCCTCTCTGTTCCCCTAAACCCCAATTGTATGAGTGCAGAAAGCAGATGCACAGCATTACCCAAGAGCCCAAGCTCAAAGAGGACAAACTGGTCACACAGAAGTCTAGAAGAATTCACCCATATTAGAGCAAACAGAAAATCAGAGTAGGAAGAGCAAATCAATTAGAAAATCATACAGCAGCATAATGAAGAGAATAAATTGGCATATAAAAACTCAAAAATGGAAGCTAAGATTATTGAGTTAAGTTCTTTCTTCTTTTCTAATATAAGCATTCAGCACTATAAAGTTTGAGGCCAGCTGCAGCAATTTAGTGAGGCCCTAAGCAACTCAGCAAGACCTTGACTCAAAATAAATGATGATGATGATGATAAAAAGTAATGGGGATGGGGATGGGTTTATGGCTCAGTGGCAGAGCGCTTGCCTAGCATGTGTGAGGTGCTAGGTTTGGTCCTCTGCACCACATAAAAATAAATAGATTGTGTTCAACTACAAGCAAAAAAAAAAAAAAAAGTAGTAGTAGTAGTACTGGGGATATAGCTCAGCAGTAAAGTGGCCTTAAAAAGACATTCTGTTTTTTTCAAAATTTTTTTAATTTTTAATTTTAATTTGTTATATATGATAACAGGATGCATTATAATTCATATTACACATATAGAGCACAATTTTTCATATCTCTGGTTGTACGCAAAATAAAGTCACACCATTTGTATCTTCATACATGTACTTAGGGTAATGATGACCATCGCATTTGATTGTCTTTCCTACCCCATGCCCCCTCCCTTCCCTTTTCCCCTTTGCCTTATCTAGAGTTCATTTAATCTTCCCATCACCCCCCGCTCCCTGTAGCATATTATGGATCAGCATGCTTAAATGAGAGAAATCATTCAGCATTTGGTTTTTGGGGATTGACTAATTTCACTTAGCATTATATTCTCCAGCTCCATCCATTTACCTGCAAATGTCATGATTTTATTCTCTTTTATTGCTGAATAATATTCCATTGTGTATATGTACCACATTTTCTTTATCCATTCATCTACTGAAGGGCATGTAGGTTGGCTCCGAAGTTTAGCTATTGTGAACTGTGCTGCTATAAGTGTTGATGTGGCTGTGTCCCTGTAGTATGATGTTTTTAAGTCCTTTGGATATAGACTGAGGAGTGGGATAGCTGAGTGAAATGGTGGTTTCATTCCCAATTTTCTGAGGAATCTCCATTCTGCTTTCCATATTAGCTGTACCAATTTGCAGTCCCGCCGGCAATGAATGAGTGTGCCTTTTTCCCCACATCCTCGCCAACACTTAATGTTGTTTGTATTCTTTTTTAAAAAAATTTTTTTTAAATTTATATAAGACAGCAGAATGCATTACAATTCTTATTATACACATAGAGCACAGTTTTTCATATCTCTGGTTGTATACAAAGTATATTCACACCAATTTATATCTTCACACATGTACTTTGGATAATAATGTCCATAACATTTCACCATCATTTCTAACCCCATGCCCCTCCCTTCCCCTCGTACCCCTTTGCCCTATCTAGAGTTCATCCATTTCTCCCACGCTTCCTCTCCCTACCTCACTATGAATCAGCCTCTTCATAGTAGAGAAAACATTCCGCATTTGACTTTTTGGGATTGGCTAACTTCACTTAGCATTATCTTCTCTAACTCCATCCATTTACCTGAAAATGCCATGATTTTATTCTCTTTTATTGCTGAGTAATATTCCATTGTGTATATAAGCCATATTTTTTTATCCATTCATCTATTAAAGGGCATCTAGTTGGGTTCCACAGTTTAGCTATTGTGAATTGTATTGCTATAAACATTGATGTGGCTGTGTCTCTGTGGTATGCTGTTTTTATGTCCTTTGGGTAAGACTCAGGAGAGGGATAGCTGAGTCAAATGGTGGTTCCATTCCCAGTTTCCCAAGGAATCTCCATATTGCTTTCCATATTGGCTGCACCAATTTGTAGCCCCACCAGCAATGTATGAGTGTGCCTTTTTCCTCACATCCTCACCAACATTTATTCGTTTATATTCTTAACAGCTGCCATTCTGACTGGTAATTTTTGTTTGCATTTCTCTAATTGCTAGAGATGATGAATATTTTTCATATATTTGTTGATTGATTGTATATTATCTTTTGAGAAGTGCCTGTTCAATTCCTTGGCCCATTTATTTATTGGGTTATTTGGGTTTTTTTTTTTTTTTGGTATTAAGATTTTAGTGCTCTATCTGATGTGCCTGTGGTAAAAATTTGCTCCCCAAATGTAGGCGCTCTATTCACCTCATTGATTGTTTCTTTTGCTTAGAAGCTTTTTAATTTGAATCTCTCCCATTTATTGATTCTTGATTTTCATTCTTGTGCTATAGGAGTCTTATTAAGGAAGTTGGAGCCTAATCCAACTGATTAACATTATGCACAAATTCTCCAATTCTCCATATAAGCACCCCTTTGATATTGTTTTCTAGTTTAATTAACATTCTTTTTTCTTAATATTTATTTTTTAGTTGTAGTTGGACATAATACCTTTATTTCACTTATTTATTTTTATGTGGTGCTGAGGCTCAAACTCAGGGTCTCGAACATGTGAGGCGAGCGCTCTACCACTGAGCCACAACCCCACCCATAATTAACATTCTTAATCATGCAAAAATTCTCCAATTCTTCATCTAGGCACCTTTTTGATATTGTTTTCTAGTTTAATTTCATATTGTCAGAAAACAGACTGATTTCAATTTTTGAAAATATGTTAAGGTTTTTTGACCCAGGATATGGTTTACCTTGGTCAGAGGAGAGCCAACTATGGCCTTTGCATCAAATCCATCCCCTGCTGATTTTTGTGTGAACTACAAATAAGGAAATTATTTTCACATTTCAGATGACTGAAAATGTCAAAAGAAGAATATTTCCTGATGTAAAAATTACATGAAATTCTAATGTCAGTGTCCATAAATAAATGAGTACTTATGTTCCAACAGAAGTTTATTTATAAGTTGTCTAAGGCTGCTTTTGTACTGTAATGGCAGAGTTGAATATTGTGACAATGACCATATGCCTCACTATATGTAAAATATTACTCTTTGGCCCTTTACACAAAATATTTGCCGATCCCTGATCTTTTACTTCCCATAAGCACTCGAAAAGAATATGTATTTTGCTCTGCTGGGTGGTACATTCTCTAAATTTGGCTAGATCCAGCTAGTTGATAGCATTACTCAGATATTGATTTTTCTCTCCTACTTTTATCACTTTTTGAGGAGTACTGAAGTCTCTATAAGTGAATTTTACCATTTCTCCTTTCAGTTCCACCATTTTTATTCATGTATTTTGAATCTCTGTTTGGTGCATAGATATTTGAAATCTTCACAAATAGTACCCTTTGTCATTATGTAAGGTCCCTGGTAATTTTCCTTGCCCTAAAATCTATTTTTTCTGATACTATTAGCTACCTCCAAACATCTTTTTCTTAGTATTTCCATGATATGTCTTTCTCCATGCTTTTAATCTTATTTCATTATATTTAAAGTAATTTTCTTGTGGACAGATGTAGTAGGGTCTTTTTATTATTAAATCTGACAATTGCCATCTTTTAATGATTATTTCTTTTACCATTTACATTTAATATAAATAGGGTTTAAATTTAAAACTACCATTTTATTGTTGTTTGTCCTCTTGGTTTTTATTCTTGCTTCCCATTTCCTCCCTTTTGAATTATTTGACTATCTTTGAGTATTCTATTTTATCTATTCCATGAATACTGTACATCTTATTTTTTTAGTGGTTGCTCTAGGACATTACAATAAACACAACTTTTCAGTCTTCTTAGAGTCACTATTTTAACAATTCAGGTGGAATACGAAATATTACCATAATAAAGATCCTTTTAATTCTTCTGTGTTCTGATATTATCTCATATATGAAATCTACATACATTGAAACCCCTGTTAGAAGGTGTTATTTTTTATTTCAACTGTTAAATATTCACTAGAGAACTCAAAAGAGAAATTGTCTCTTCAACTTACCTATTTACCTTTGCAGTTATTCACACAAATGACAGATGGTACCAGACTGTTCACATAGCTCCGTTTGATTCCCAGTTCCCCCAATAATCCTTCATTTCCTATCTAGTTCCCTAACATTCTTCATTACCTTCCTCAAATCTCACTTCCTACTATTTCTCTCCTTAGTCTCAGGAAATGACCTTGCATCCTAATTCATTGATTTAAAAAAAATAAAAGACATCAGCCAAGAATTCCTCAGATTCTTGCTATCACACTTAAACTGATCTGTACCTATCCATTTCCCAGGATAGGATTAAGGGGTTAACTGACCAAATAGCTGCCTAAGTGCTAGCCTACAAGAGGCATTATAACATCACTGGAATTCATTAAGGGACACTTTAATGCAACTACTTCACCAGCAGACATATATGCACTGATCCTTAAAACCCTAAAGTTGATAGCATTTGAGAAAAAAAAATTAAAATACTTCTTACCGGTACCAACCTATCTCTATCAAATATTTTTGCAAACAGTATCTACTTATTAGATTATGCAGTGCTACTGAAGGTTACACCATCAATCCTGATCCAGATGGTTAACAGGCACTTCAAATCAACAGTCACAATATGAAGAAAATTTGAAATTAAACCATGCATTGCATGGTGCTATTTACCAGGAACAAGTAATTTATTTTTTTAAACCTAAATTTGAAATCATTAATATGCTTCACAGGAACCTATCTGGTTCAGAAAACAGCACAAGAAAACTGATTAAAGAACAAAATACAGAAAAGTGAAAAGCATGCTGCCAACATAAAAATCAGAAAAATAACTTTAAAACATATTTTCAACAAGACTTGCTGACTTTAATAATTTATTCAACAATATTATATAGCACCAATTATGTGCCAGGTACTCTTCTGTGAAACCAAGCATACGATAATAAACAAAGACAGACAAGGTTACTCTCTTATGGAATTTTACATTCCATGAGGAGCTGACACTAAACCTATAAGTGAAGATGACATATAGTAATAAACACTATTTTTTTAAAAAAATAATAAGGTGAGGCCAGGCATGGTGATGCATACCTGTGATCCCAACTACTCAGGAGGATCACAAGTTCAAGGTCAACCTGAGCAACTTAGGGTGAGATTTTTTTTTTTTTCCCCTCAGAAAAAAGGCTGGGGATGTAGCTCAATGGTAGAGTGCTTACCCAGCAAAGGCAAAGTTCTGGGTTTCATCCCCAGTACTTCAAACAAACAAGCAAGAACAAAAAACCCATGGTGATATGATAGAGAAGACTGGGGCCTGAGAGGATGCTAGTATAGCTGGAAAGTAGTCAAGGAAAGCCCACTGAGATACAAAAGATAAATAAAAAGGAACCAACCTTGGAAAAATAAGGTAGAGAAGGAAGAGACTATTCTAAAGAGAGGGAAAAGCAAAGTCTCAAAACAGAAACAAGCTTGGTCTTTGAAGAATAGGGAAAAAAAGTAAATAAATAACCTTTCTGTGGCTACAACACAATAAACAAAAGAAATAAACTGTAAAGGATAACTTTGGAAATGTTGAGAGTTGTAAAGATCAATATAGGCCACTTTTTCTATCCTTCATGAGTGTGAATAAATAATGCTACCTTATTTTTTTTTTTTAGAGAGAGAGAGAGAGAATTTTTTTAATATTTATTTTTTAGTTTTCGGCAGACACAGCATCTTTATTTTATGTGGTACTGAGGATCAAACCCAGCACCGCGTGCATGCCAGGCGAGCGTGTTACCACTTGAGCCACATCCCCAGCCCAATGCTGTCTTATTTTTGAGTACCAGGAAAATGATAAATTTTATCAAAAGTTGAATATATATGCTATATATATGTTATATACAATATATGCTGTATATATTATATATGCTATATATATTTATGTTATATATATGTCATATATATGATATATATGTAAGTTAAGATGTTAAGCTATGTTCTGTGCATGAAGTTAAATCTTTTATTACAAACAGGAATGCAACTTTAAAAAAAAAAAAAAACTGGAAAGTCAATATCTTCCTACCCTGAATAAAATATTGAACAAATACTTGAAGGAGTCACCGTTAAGATTTTCCTTTCTACTTTGGTACTCAACGTTTGGAATAGGAATCACTTCTGGCCTCTGGAACTCATCTCTGCCCACTGGTCTGATAGCTCATGCTGCTCCACTGTATAAGAGAAAGGTGTCCCATCTAGGTACGCAATCTTCACACAAGGACATAAGCTTAGCAGACAAAGCACACAATTTCAGTGCTCCCTTGCCCACTTTGCCCAGCATCCTTATGCACTGCTATTCAAGATGGCCTTAACAACCACCTCCTCGGAAGTTTTATCAATTACCCTTTCTCCTATATCTTCCACTACTCTTCATGAGTAAAAGACATGTGTTCAGAAACTGTCCAAAGGTATGTTTTTCCCCTGAGAAATGCATTATTATAAATCTATCATTACAGTATTGCCAAAAGCTTGACTGAATGCTGAGGCTTTGAATGTTTTATTAACCAGAAATAATCAGTTATGACAGTTCAAAAACTCTCATCTCTTTATTAAAACCACTGTATCTGTGTGGGTAGTTTTAAAACCATGTATACACCTAGGTATTTGTGTCCACACCCTAATTCCTATGGGTATGTGAGATATCACAGTTTGAGAATGAATTTTTGGATCATCTAAAACTCCAACTACCATATATCTGAATCTTGGCATTACAGCTAATTATCCTGCCAAAAATAATGATGCAAAAACTGGCAGAGATGCTGATTTGTCTGTCAAGAAAATCTTTTAAAGATAATATTTTAAAATTTCCTAGTCAGCACTTAAAATTTTTGAATGTCTCTAAGCAGAATAGGTACCTTAAGCAAGGCTTGGTGGCAGGCAACGATAGCCCCAGCTATTCAGGAGGCTGAGGCAGGAGAATCCTCTGAACCCAAGAAATTGAGGCCAGCCTTGACGACAAAGTGAGACTTTGTCTCTTAAAAACAAAGAAAAAACAATATAGGTACCTAATATAGTCTATAATTTTAACAATAAATGGCCAACTTGTATTACCTGGATGGTAAGATAAGAAAATTATTAAGACTAAATTTGATAGTCTAATGAGATTAAAATTTACACATAAGGTATATTTAGGAAATTTTAATTTTAAAATAATTTATAATATTGATGTTCATTTGTGATAATGACACAAATGAATTGTTCCCCCTCTTCAATCTAACAAAAAAATATTCAGATTTGACAAATTTCAGGAAATTGAACACTGACCTTGGTCATGCTTTCAGACTACCTGAAGTAACCCTGGGTACAGAGAGAATTTAGGTTTCAAAAATAAGTCATGGCCTTTCAAACAAAAATCAGAGCTCATTTGCTTTGAACAAAGTGTTTTATCCAGTTCTCTTTTTATCCAGTTCAGTCACTAGAAGTCATTATGAAATATTTTTGTAAGAATAACAGTAAAATAGTCCAAATTTAGAAAAATCAAATATTACCCATAATCCCACACTCCTAAAAAATTTTTTCTTCTTTTTAAGTATCTAATCACTTTATATAAACAGCTTTAATATGAAAAGCAGATATATTCAGAGGAAGGTTTTTAAATATATTGAGCTCTGTAACCAAAGGGAAGAAGTCAATTTCAAATTAAATGTAAATCAAAAATTTGATTCAGATCTTAAGATGGAAATAAAAATATACTAAAATTCTAGAATTAGTGACTTGCTTTAGCAGGGATTCAATCAGATTTTGAAACAAATCATGAGCTGTAATATTAAGAGTTAACAATATTCAACTATCAAAAACTTTCAGATAATTTACAAATTAAATGATCTGTTGTCTTCCTATTATAACATTTTGCTTCAAAATAACTTTGAGGAGGGGGGTATGAGCAAGAAAGAATAAGGTGAGCTATGGGCTGATAATCGTTAAAGCTTTGTGTTGGGTAAATGTAGATTAATATATTTGTCTATTTTATATCTTAAAATTTCCAAAATGAAAAGAAAACATTTCAAGAAAATTTAAAAATATACAAACTAGGGAAATCATGCCTTTTCTTTAAAATCTGTTAGTTCAAGAATTGCCATAAAGAAGTTACTCTATTCAAAATGTAGTGACTGTATTGTCTCTCCAATAAACTAGGGTCTATCTACTATTTACCAGGAACATCATCCAAAGGTAATATGCTGAGGGATTCTTCTATCCACTTTCTATAGGTATCAGAAAACTTCTGAAAGGAAGAGGAAGAGATCCTTCATTCATTCGACAGATAATATTTTAATAAACAAATTGTGCAGTATGTGGAAAGGTGATAAGTGCTGTGGTGAAAAATACAGCAAGGTAAGAGAGCATTGAGATAGGGATACCGTGTTTTTTAAGCTGGGTTGTCAGGGTGGCCTCACTGATAAGAAGACTTTACAACAAAGACGAAGGGGAAAAGAAAGTGAAGCCCTTGGCTATCTGGAGGAGGATCATTCCAGACAGAGGGGATAGCTAATGCAGTGGTCCTGAGGCGAAGTACAGCTGGCAGCTTCAAGAACTATCAAGAATGCCAGAATGGTTAGAGCAAGTGATGAGGTTAAAACAAAACAAACAAAAAACTATAGATGGAGAGGTCAGAAAGATAACAGGGGAGAGGGGTAAGTAAGGGATTAAGGAGGGTTTTGTAGGCCACCATAAAACTTTCACTTTACGGGACTGGAACCACCATTTGACGCAGCTGACCCTCTCCTCGGTCTAAACTCAAAGAACTTAAAAACAGCATACTACAGGACACAGCCACATCAATATTTATAGCAGCACAATTCACAATAGCTACACTGTGGAGCCAACCTAGATGCCCTTCAGTAGATAAATGGATAAAGAAAATGTAGTTTATATTTACAATGGAATATTATTCAGCATTAAAAGAGAATAAAATCATGGCATTTGCTGGTAAATAGATGGACCTGGAGAATATAATGCTAAGTGAATTTAGCCAGTCCCCAAAAAACCAAATGCCAAATGATTTCTCTGATTTAAAGATGCTGATTCATAATGTGGTTTGTGCAGGGGGAAACATGGGAGGATTAGATGAACTCTAGATAGGGCAAAGGGGAGGGAGGGGAAGGGAGAGGGTATGGGGGTAGGAAAGATGGTGGAATGAGATGGACATCATTACCCTAAGTACATGTATGAAGACACAAATGGTGTGTGTGACTCTACTTTGTGTACAACCAGAGATACGAAAAACTGTGCTCTATGTGTATAATATGAATTGCATGCATTCTGCTGTCATATGTAACAAATTAAAAATTTTAAAAATAAATTAATTTTTAAACAAACTGGGACTTTACAATGAATGAAACAGAATGCTGGAACATAGGGCTTTGAGCCAAGAAGTTACATGATTAACCCCTTTATTTTGAAATAGGAATACCAGCCCAATAGTGATACAAACAGTTGCTTTCTTACCATCATCTGTGGTCTAATAGTTACTTCCCTGTCAAATGGTCAGTGACAGGCTGTAGAGAGTCTCCAACCCACATTTATTATTCCAAGAAAAAATCTTTATTCCTTGGTCATTGATAATTTCCTACTTAGGAATAGGATATATATAGTCACCTTCAAAAATGACCATCCCAATTATAAAACATTGTTTCTTTCTTTGACTAGTAAAATAATTTGCATTAATTAACACTGCTTTTCAGATTATATAAAATGGCAAAACAACTGATTTCGTATCAGATTAACTGATTAAAATCTAAGCGCAACTACTTGTTTAATGATCTTGAACAAATTAGCTTCTCTTGACTTCAATTTTTGTAATTTGTGAAAGAATAAAAATATACATGGGCTGGGGTTGTAGCTCAGTGGCAGAGCGCTTGCCTAGCATGAGTGAAGCTCTGGGCTCAATCCTCAGCACCACATAAATAAATAAAATAAAGGTCCATCTGCAAGTAAAAAAAAAATATATATATATATATATATATATATTAAAAATCTAAATTCATACCATTAAGTAAATTAAAAGTAAAGAATCTATCTCAGGGAACATATGGACATTTAATAAATATCAGTTCCATTACGTGGCAGCCTCAGAGTACATCCCATGTGGTCCTTGAAAATTCAATCCTAGTAGCTCAAAGGGATACCAAGAGGAAAAAGAAAGGTGTCACACTAATTCAAGTAAGAATGATTTAGAATTTAATAGTTAAGGTACTTGAGTTCAGATGTCTATATTAGCATTGTACTAAAGGATATATATGTTTCTATACATGTACACATACACACACAGATACACATACATGTCCATACTTTTAATTTGATGCTTTTATTTTAAAGGGCTTTGAAAACAATTTTCCCAAGATACGGGGCTTTCTCTCATAATATGACCATGGCTAATATAAACATTCACTAATACTCTCAAAAAATACAAATAAAAAAACCCAAACAAGATCCCAAACCTCAAAGTTATCACTTTATTGGAATTTCCATATGAAAGAGGGAGGAAAATATAAAACTAGTCTTTTTACCTGGAAGTAAATACTTCTTTATCAATACTGAAAGAAATACTCTAAAATCATTGACTGTATTTTAATGGTAAGCCTTTGAGTTTTATAAAGATGCAGAAATTTCTGTGGTAACTAGCATTTACTTCTTTCTGCTCCTTCTCATTCTTATCCACTAGCTAATTAACCTGGGACAGACTACATGATAATTGAATGTTTGGATACTTGCCTTTATAGGTGATAAATTATACCATTCAAGTAATTTATCTTCTTCCTCTCTCTTTCTTGGAAATTTTGTCTTCCAATTTTACAGGTAGCAACTAAATATCAGTAATTTGCCACTTCCTTCCTCAGTCAAACAATTCTCCTTAAGTGGCAGATTTCTGTTGCTGAGGGAGGGGCAAAGAGTGCTTTGTCAGGGAATGTTTCAAATAAATTGCCAGGAGTCATGTGTAATCATAAACTGTCCACTCTGACTGACCACTCCCCCTTGTATCCAAGGGTACATAGGAAATTACTGCCTTGGTGTAGGAGGGAGGGATCTGGGTCATCCAGCTTGGTGGGGCATCTTGCCAGTTCTTCATCTCCAGTACTGTCCCCAACCAGTCAGAATCCGGAAGATTCCTTTAACACACTGGGCCTTTTCCTAACACCATGTTCTTTCCCATTGGGCTCCTCTACTGTTTTGCCTTAAGAAAACAAAGTGCCCCAATTCTTTTTTGTTTTTTGTTTTTGTGGTGCTGGTGATTGAACCTTGGCCCTCACACGTGCCAGGCACTCTACGGCTGGGCCCCATCCTGAGCCCCCAAACTCTTTTAAACAGTGAAAGAAGCAATGGATCTTTTAAATAAACACATCTGTGTTTTCTTTCCTGCTAGAAGCATCTTACCTCAATACGAGTGGTGACAATTACATTTAGGATAACTCAAACCTCAGGCTGCTCTTTGTGGATCCTGAAGTAGCAAGAAGTAAGGGTTTCCATATAATTTGTGCTCTTTTGAGAATTTCATTCTCTTTGACTTTTCCGTCTGATCTTCAATTTTGCTTGAGATTTCTCCAAAGAATATAACTTATTTGTATGTTTAATTTGGTATCCTTTCAAGAGAAGCAGAATACATTGAATGCTGTCTTCTCCAATCTACATGTAATCCTTTTTATGAAATTTTAAACAATATTAGGAATTTTTAACCTCCATACCAGGTTTAAGATCATAGGACATCCAGTGCTGACCTGTTTCACAAATTTTGGCCACTCCACCATCCTGCCACTTCTAGGTTGATGCACTAACAAATGCGGTCATGCACTAACAGTCTTTCTTAATTTTTTAAAATATTTTTTCCTAGGTTCATTAAATTTCAAATTTTGGGATTCAATTATTCCATAACAGTCTTGTGGAATGGAAGGGCTTTGTAAGTAGGAAGACATACACAACTTGAAAAGTTCTCCAAGCGACCATGGGCTGCCTAGATCCTGCTATCAAAGGGGTGCATTATAGATATTGTCTTTATCTTCAAAGTGCAACCCATAGAGTCTAATATGTACAGAGGGGCTATTATTTTTAAACAACTGAATTCTACAATCTCCAAAGGACTCCACAATGGAATAGTTGGAGGAAATACTGCATCTTTTCCTTAGTAGGTTGTCAATACCCACTGACACATTAAAAGGCTGTAAAAACTCATGCAGTTCAGAGGAGTTTTTTTTTTTTAACTTTGATTTCAGAATACCCCCCATCCATACTCTGTTAACATGTCAAAAGCTGGTAAATGACAATTTGAAAATCAAAATCATTTTTAACATTATTCTCCATGGAATAGCATCTCCTAAGACAAATTTTTTTTAATTTAAAAATGTTTTGTTTTGGAAATTTGGTGGAAAAATTTATAATTATTATAATTATTGGGATGCTACTGATATTAAGTAGGCAGAGAGCAAGTGTATAGAAAGTAGGACAGTTACATAGAACAAAGACTTGTCTCAGTCACTTTCAATTTCTAATGTGTAATCATGTAAGGGAAAAACTTATTTATAATTATGTGAGTCTGCACTCTAACACTGTATTACATATAAACACAATATAGTGTTGCACAGTAATATGTAAATTTTTCCAGGAATGCAAAGTTTTGAATTTTGTCAAGAGTTGAGAAAATCACACTACCCAAAAACACCACTTAAGATACTTTTCAGAGGGCTGGGGTTGTAGCTCAGTGGTAGAGCACTTGCCTCGCATGTATGAGGCTCTGGGTTTGATCCTCAGCACCACATAAAAATAAATAAAGGTATGTGTCCAACTACAAATAAAAAAAAAATATTTTTAAAAAATGGCATAGCTAAGGTCCAGATTGTAAAATACAGTATATTTAGGATAAAATAATTTATCAACACACCTCAGTATGTGTCTAGTATTTGATTACACTGGACAACAAAAGGTATAATATATATTTGTCTGCCTTCACAGAACTTATAGGGTAGTTAAGAAAACAAGTCAAAAAACAAAGAACTGAATGCCACACAGTTACTATCTAAGCATTTGTGAAAAAAAGTCATCTTAGGCAATGGTCTTAGGATCCTGGGGTGATCAGAAAAGCCTCAGGAAAAGGTAGACTTTCCATTGTGCATTCAGATTTAACAGGATAGCGTCAGCTAGGACACAGAAGGAACTGGTCTAACTGCCAAGTGTAAGGAAGAAAGGATAAGGTTAGATAACTGGAGGGACCAGTGAGTGAGTGAGAGAGAGAGAGAGAGAGAGAGAGAGAGAGAGAGAGAAAGAGAGAGAGAGAGAGAGAGAGATGGTGAAACTAAATAATGAAAAGCCATAGAAGGCATCCGAACCCGAATTTAAAGCAATAAACAAAATGAAACCCCTGCAGACTCCTAGGGAAAGAAGTGAAGATGAGAAGATTGATGGCAACATACAGGATGGACATTAAGTATGGGGAGTGGGAAGGCAATTATGAATGACCTCAGGTAGTTGGGAAGAGGAGTTTGACTTATGAAAATTGGTTAAGTTTTAGACTTGATGAAATTGAGATGATCAGTTGGAAAAGATAACTTAAAAATCCCAGCTGAGGGGCTGGGGTTGTAGCTCAGTGGTAGAGCGCTTGCCTAGCACATATGAGGCACTGGATTTGATCCTCAGCACCACATACAAATAAATAAATAAAATAAAGGCATTCTGTCCATCTACAACAAAATATTTTTTAAAAAAATATATAACAGCTGAATCTCTCACCAGGATGAATGAGCTCATGGAGAGAATGTACAGAGAGAAGGTAAGAAGTGGAAGACAAAGCCTTGGGCAACACCCACAGGTCAGAAGACCAAAAGAGCCAGCAAGGCAGCCAAAGAAAATGAATGTTAATTTAAAACCAAGTGATAAAATTATGGAAAGCTTTTCTTCTTGCCAGGTGGGAGGTAGAAGATAAAAATAATAACTGATTATTTACTAAAATTTAAGAGGGATATGGATCATGGAGTCATGACAGTTTACTGATGTGACAATCTTATGAACTTTTAGGTTGCTATCAAATATCATAGCACTATGTGTAAGTAACATATATATCCTTCCATGAAGGACACTATTTAACAGAAAGATGTACTAGTCAGAGAAAACGGATCCTATCACATATAAGTGAGTCAACTGACTCATGGATGCTATTATAAACTTTCAGAAAATAACAGTAAGCACAAATGAGCTATAAACCCACCATCAATCATCACAGAAAGTTGCATCACCATAAGAATTACTCTGACTCAATCTAATAAAGAAATTGCCTAAAGAGCAGTCCAGCGTAGAGCAGATTGAGTTGTACGCAATAACAGAGGTAATAGCTGCAGAGATCTCAACATTCTTCAAAAACTCCCCTTCATTATATATGGTCATGTCACTTAAGCTATTTACATTAAGTCTCTCTCTCCATCTTATGAACTCGCTCTAGATTGTTTTAACAGTTAATTCTGCAGAACTTAATCAATACACCATCCCATTTTAATTGCTAACTGCAGTTGCCATTTACAAACATGAAGAACTCTGTGTGAATGGGATAACCCATGTCCTAGTTTTTCTCAGTTGGTTTTCACTTGCTCTTCAGGGAGGATCATTAATAGCATTCTCTTCCATGTGCCTCATATTAATGACACCAAGCACACAGGAAACTTTTGTAAACTACACTTCTTACTTCATGTTGATTCCTAAATAACAACAAACAACAACAACAAATACCTGCCATATTCAATGCACAACCATTACAGTTGCTAATAACATGTGGAATCCTGCTCACACTTTCAGGTCAAGCCCTGAGACAGCTAGGGACTGCCTCCTAGTGGTGGGGTGATTCTAGGCTGTCCCTGACCCTACTATTTCAATAGCTCGCCAAACCTGGTGATGTTCTCCATACCTACCCATCAACTTTGTTCCCCTTTTCAACCCATACTTTTCCTTCTTGTGCTTAATATGCTATTGTTTTTCCATATTCAAACCAAGTTAATGAGAAATTAATCCCAAATACGAAAATGAAAACCATGTATAGAAGATTTCATTTTAAAAAATAGCCTTGATTTTCCCAGAATTCAAGAATGTACACTTTTGCCACATCTGTTCAATATCATACTAGAAGCTCTAACCAGAGCAATTAGGGAAGAAAAATAAAATAAAACGAATTCAAATGGGAAAGAAAGAAGTATCACCACTCTGTTCACAAATGACTGTGACTCTTTTTGGTAGAAAACCCTAAACGTCCACATAAAATCTGTTAGAATGAATAAACAAACTCAGCAAAATTGTAGGATACAATATCAATATACAAAAAATCAGTTGTATTTTTATAAGTTAGCAATGAGTAACCTGCAAATGAAATTAAGAAAACAATTTCATTTACAATGGTATCAACAAAGAATATACATCTATTAGAATAGCCATAATTTAAAAAAAAAAACAAGAAATAAATTTTGGAGAAGATGTAGAAACATTGGAACTCTTGCACACTGTTGATGGGAATATACAATGAATGATATAATATTTAGTGTAAACTGTATAGTGTGGATCCTCAAAAAAACACAACTAAATTATCATATGATTCAGCAATTCCATTTCTGGGTTTATGCACAAAATAATTAAAATCAGGGTCTCAAATAGATATTTGTTGCTATAGGCTGAATTGCACAACCCTCCTCACCAATTCCAAATGTGCAAGTCCCAACCTGCAGTATACCTCAGAGTATAACTATTTTGGGAGACAGTGCATTTCAAAAGGTAATTAAGATTAAATGAGGTAATATGGGTGGAACCTAAAGCAATATGATTGGTGTCCTTACAAGAGGAGGAAAATATACCAGAGATGTGCACATACATAGAAAAGACCACAAAGTGAGAAAATATCCATCGGTAAGCCAAGGAGAAAGGTGTCAGTAGAAAGTACTCCTGCTGACCCTCTAGAACAGTGAGAAAATAAATCACTGTTGAAGCCACCCAGTCAAATGGTAATTTTGTTATGGGAGTCCTAGCAGCCTACTCCACTCATGTTCAGGGCAGGGTTACTCACAAAAGACACAAGGAGAAAGGAGGGTTGAGCATATAGCTCAGTTGGTACTTAGAAAGTAGAAAGGTGGCTGCCATGGCTGGAGGAAGGAAAGTACAGAGAGTTGTGCTTTAAGACTATGGAGCTTCAGTTTTACCAGAGGGAAAGAGTACAAGTTGTACATTACTGTGAATCTCTACACAACACTATACTATATACATTTTAAGATGGTAAATATCATTTGTGTTTTATCATAATTTTATTTTTCCTGTAAATGGAGATTGAATCCAAAGATAATCCACCAATGAGCCACATCCTCAACCGTATTTATCTTTCTTAAAATTTCAAGCAGTTTCCCAGGCTGCTCTTGAACTTATGATCCACCTGCCTCTGACTACTAAGTCATAACATAATTACCTATTGGGGTGGAGGCAACAGTTAACTAGGAATTGAACCCAGGGGCACTTTACCACCACAATCTCAGTCCTTTTGCATTTTTATTTTGAGGCAGGGTCTAAGTTGCTGTTAAAGTTAGCCTCAAATTTGAAATTCTCCTGCCTCAGCCTCTAAAAAAAAAAAAAAAAATCACTGAAATTGCAGGTATGTAGCATAATTGCTTTTTTCAAGAATAAATGGGTCAGAGGGCAGGGAAGGGAAGGTACTAGGAAATGACATTAATTAAATTCTGTTATGTGCATGTACAAACATGGCATAATAAGGGCTGGGGTTGTGGCTCAGTGGTAGAGCACTTGCCTAGCATGTGTGAGGCACTGGGTTCGATTCTCAGCACCACATATAAATAAGTGAACAAATAAAAAGTCTATCAACAACTAAAACCGATATTTTTTTAAAAACATGGCATAATTAATCCCACATATTATAATATGTGATATAAAAATAAAAATTTTAAATAAATACTTAGGAGTAAATATTTCTAAGCATAAGACTTGTACACTAAAATTATAAAAGATTGCCAAAAGAAAATTAGAGATAAATAAATGGAATGATAATCTATGTTCATGGATTACAAAACTTAATACTGTTAAGATGACATGCCACCCAAAGCTAGATACAGGGTCAATGCAAAATTTCAATAGCACGTGTTGTTTAAGAAATAGAAAAAACTACATCCTAAAATTAATATAAAACTAAATGACCTAGAAAGCAAAACCAATCTTGAAAAAGAACAAAAAATGTTGGAGAATTCACACATTCCAATTTCAAAACTTACTACAAAGCCACAAGAATACCTTAGACACAATAAAAGTTATCTTAAAAGCTCCAAGAACTAAAGAGAGTAGTCTGAAGACTCCCAACACAAAGAAATATACTAACTACTTTCATTTGATAATTACACATTGTATATATGTAGCAAATTATCACACTGTACCCCATAAACATGTAGAATTATGTGTCAATTAAAATTTTTTAAATTTTTAGCTGGGCATAGTGGTGCACGCTAGTAATCCCAGCCATTTCGGAGTCTGAGACAAGAGTATCACAAGTACTAGGCCAAACTCAGCAATTTAGCAAGACCCTGTCTCAAAATAAAAAATAAAAAGGTCTGGGGATATAGCTCAGGGGTAAAGAACCCCTAAATTAGACCCTCAATATAAAAGAAAAATGTGCTGCTTGAAAACTAGTGAAAGAATCCCAGAAATGCTAATATCAACACAATAGAAAAGACACTTCCAGGGCTGGGTTTGTAGCCCAATGATAAGAACACTTGCCTAGCATGTATGAGACACTGGGTTCCATCCTCCCACCACATTAAAATAGATAGATAGACAGATAAAGGTATTGTGTTCATCTATAAATATATATATTAGAAAGAAAATGTACTTCCAAAGCACTCAAAAGAAACTAGTATACAAAATATAAGTTGATACATCACTCCACAATGCATATAAATTCAAAATATCATGTTGTATGTACACTATAAATATATATAAATATTCATTTGTCAGTTACAAATATCTGTTAAAATTTTTAAAAAAGAAAAGCTACACGTAGTTAGAATAGTGTGGTGGTACTAGCATAAAGATAAATAAATGGACAAAGGCAATAGATAGTGAGCCCAGAAATAAACACTCAAGTATTGGTTAAATGATTTTTAACAAAATAACTTAATAGGAAAGGACAATCTTTTTCACAAATAGTAGTGGAAAAGCTGGATATCAGCATGCTAAATAAGGAAGTTAGACCCTTACCTTATATGCAAAAATTATCACAAAATGAATCAAAGACCTAAACATACTGAAATCATGAAATTTTTATAGAAAAAAAGAGAAATCTTCATGATATTTAATTTGATAATGATTTCTTGAATGACACCAAAAGCATAGGCAATGAAAGAAAAAATATTTAAAATGGACTCCAACAAGGGGCTAGGGTTGTGGCTCAGTGTGTGCAAGGTGCCGAGTTCAATCCTCAGCACCACATAAAAACTAGTAAATAAAATAAAGGTATTGTGTCCAACTAAAAAAAATTTTTTTCATTGGACTCCATCAAAAATGAAAAATGTTTGTACATCAGAGGACACTATCAGCAGAATGAAAAGGCAATCCCTAGAATTAACAAATCATATGTCTGATCAGGACTTAATATCCAAAAAACCAAAAAAAAAAATCATGTAATTCAACAACAACAAATAACCTGATTTAAAAATGGGCACAGCGCGCTAGCTCACTCTTTCTCTCTCCCCACCCCTCCCGCCCTCCCTCCTCCTCCCTCTCCGGAGATAGCACAATTTCTCCCTTGAAAGAGTATCCCTGTTTTACCTTAAGGGCATCTATCTATCTTGAGGTTGTTCCCATTCTCCCTCTACCCTCCCAAAGAGATCTATGTCTTTGAAGAATGAAAATAAAAATCGGTAAAAGACTTACATAGACATTTCTCCAAGATGCTCAACATCACTAATCAGTAGAGAGATCTAAATCAGAATCTCAATGAGATACCACTTTGTATCCATTAAGACAACTATTGTAGCTGGGCACAGTGGCACATGCCTGTAATCCCTGTAGCTCAGGAGACTGAAATAGGAGAATTTCAAGTTCAAAGCCAGCCTCTGCAAAAACAAGGTGCTAAGCAACTCGGTGAGACCCTTTCTCTATAAATATAAAATAGGGCTGGGGATGTGGCTCAGTGGTTGAATGCCCCCGAGTTCAATCCCCAGTACCCCCAAAAAAATTTTTTTAAAAACATGACTATTAAATCCCTAAAAAAACAAATGCCAAATGTCTTCTTTGATATAATGAGAGCAACTAAGAACAGAGCAGGGAGGAAGAACAGGAGGAAAGGATTAACATTAAACAGAGTCATGAGGTGGGAGGGAAAGGGAGAGAAAAGGGAAATTTTGTGGAAATGGAAGGAGACCCTCATTATTATACAAAATAACATATAAGAGGTTGTGAGGGGAATGGAAAAAATAAGGAGAGAAATAAATTACAGTAGATGGGGTAGAGAGAGAAGATGGGAGGGGAGGGGAGGGGAGGGGGGTAGTAGAGGATAGGAAAGGTAGCAGAATACAACAGTTACTAGTATGGCATTATGTAAAAATGTGGATGTGTAACCGATGTGATTCTGCAATCTTTGTAATGTTTTGAATAACCAATAAAAAAATAAATAAATAAAAATTTAAAAAACATGGCTATTATATATAAAATAAAAAGATAAAATTGTTGTCAACAAGGATGTGGAGAAGTTGCAACACTTGTGCATTGCTAACAGGAATATAAAACTGTACATCTGCCTTGGAAAATAATATAGTGGTTCCTTCAAAAAAATTAAAGAATTACCATATGATCCAGAAATTCCATTGCGGAATATACCCAAAAAAACTGAAAGCAGAAATTCAAACAAGAATCTATATACCTATGTTAATAGCGGTATTGTTCATAGTAGACAAAAGGTAAATGTCCAACAGAAGATGAATGGATAAATGGAATGTGCTATATACATGACACTGTAATATTTAGCCTTGAAGGAAGTCCTGATGACCACTGCAAAATGCACAAACCTTGAAAACACTGGGCTAAGTGAAATAAGCCATACACAAAAGGACAAATTTTGTATGTTTCCCCTTCTTTGAGAATCTAAAATAGGCAAATCATAGAGACAGAATATAGATTAGAGGTTAAGGGACTCTGAAGGAGGAGAAATGAGAATTTATTATTGAATGAAACAGATTCTGTTTGGAGTGATGAAAACTTTTCACAACAGATAGTGGTGATGGCTATACAACATTGTGAATGCAATTAATGCCACTGAATCCTATATTTAAAAGTGGTTGAAAAGGGAAATGTGTGTGTTTTCATTTGGGCTTGAAAATAAGCTTTTAAAACTATATGAAATTCTCAAATGATCTGATGTATGCCTGTAATCCCAAGTTACTTGAGGAGGCTAAGGAGGAAAGATGGCAAGTTTGAGGCCAGTCTAGGTGACTTAGCAAGATCCTGTCTCAAAATAATAAAAAGGGGTAGGTAATTCAGTGGTGAGGGCCTCTGGTTTCAATCCCCAGTGAAGGAAAAACAAAAACAAAAAACCAGATCTAAATTCGGGCTGGAGTTTGTGGCTCAGTGGCAGAGCACTTGCCTAGCTGTTTCATGGAAGACAAAAATGACTCCAAGTATAAAATGCTATATAGAGATTAAATATGAAGAAGACTGAAAATTATGAGGTACTGGATTAAATTCTCAACACCATATATAAATAAGTAAAATAAAGGTCTATTGACAACCAAAATTTTTTAAAAAGGCCTGAATTCATGCATCCATTCAGTCATTCACTGACATTTTATATTAGCATTTATTTTGTACCAGACACTTTACTGGAGTCAAGGGAAAAGTGATGAACAATTATTAAACTAATACATTCTGATTACTCTCACATAGTTCCCAACAAACCTTCTAGGTAATTATTATTATTTTATTTTACAGATGAAAAAAAACTGAAGCTAAAGAGAATTTACTTGCAGAAGACCACTCCATATCAACCACTATTCTGCCAGTAAGTATGCTTGCTACTGTTGGAGCACTATAAGCAAGGCAGTTAACTAGCTACCTGGGATTTTAGTAATGTCTAAGCACAGACCCAAAAAGTTGAGCAAGAATTTGGTTTGTGAGGTGGTGGGTAATGAGTTGAAAAAGAAAATATTTCTAATTATAAGAGCAACAAGTTCTTGAAGCAATTATCTTCTCCTTTTTCATTACACATGGGCAGAGTACATTTGGGGAACTTCAAGCAGTTTAATGAAGATAGGGCTTAAAGTGCTAAAGGTGAATTGCCAGAGATGAAATTGGAAGAGTAAGGAGAACAGAAAGATGTTTTCTTTGGTTCTGTGTATTGTGAAATGAACCACCACAAAGTTTAGTTTAAAACCAGCATAATTCTGTTCTCTCTCATTAGTCTGTGGATGGACGGGGTTCCATTAGGCAGTTCTATACTCCATGGGATGATGCCTGGGGCTGAAGTCAATGAAGAGGGAGGTGGATTTTGGTATGAAACATGTCGGATGGCTCACTGATGGGTATGGCAGCTTGCCAGGAACATCTAGAAGACTGGCTTCACTTGGGATGCTGAGATACGTGGGCTTCTCTCTCTCCATTTTGTTTCAGGCACTTTCTTTCCAAGAGTTCCTCCAGCAGGTAATAGTACTTAAGAGGCACTTCAGGTACAAAAGTTATAACTTCTACAGATAAACTGAGACCTGGAACTAGCACAGCATCTCTTCTGCCAAATCCTTGAAAACTAGTGAAAAGGGTCAGATTTATTATATTTCATTGAGGACCTTCAGTATATGCCCAGGTCAAAAATCTACAATAAGATCATCCTAAGATAGAGCTCTAGACCCCTACTGAGTTCATGCTGACTACCTGCCTGGGAAAACAACAGTATCTATACAGCCAATGGCTAATATTCACTATCCCAATTAGCCATGAATGGCAAGTGCAAGGCAGGTACAAAGGGTGTTGTTCAGTTTTCTTTACTAAGTTACCACTCATCAGCTTCCAAAATTCTATTGAATATCTCTTCTCAGATTCTTTTTTCTCTCTTATCAGAGTTTGTCTTTTTTTCATTTCTTAACTTTCATTTCAGTGCATTTTCAAGAGTAAAAATAGATATATTCAATTAACTATGTTTATCTTGAAGTTGCTTTAATGAATAGGGGCTGAATTTATTTCAAAATCTATAAATTTATCATAAGAAGATAACTAATCTACAGCCAGTGGACAGAAACTTCTTCAAGTTTCTTTAAAGATTTACTTTATTCAGAATTCTAGATATAATCAATATATATTTTAATGAAAAATAATTTTCCTCTTAAATTTTCTCAATTAAGAGCACTTTATAATGAGAATGCATGAAAAGAACCAGTTATATGAAAAAAAACATATAATAATGTTATTAAGCACTAACCCTTCTTCCTCCAGATAAATTACAAAAACACTGTGGCCACAATTCAACTGTGTTGTGTGAGCTTCAAGTAAACATTTGGACTCCAGTCACCAGGGGTTCTCTTTTAGGAAAATCTGCAAAAATCAGCATATGTAAAAACTGTTAATCTGTCACGGTTCCGACTAAACCTAAGGGGTGCCTGACTCACCAGCACTTTCCGGACTGTAAGTTAGCAAGGGCTGTCAGAACTGACATGTTCATCAGTATTATAAAATTTGTAATAGCATAGAGCATGTTCATTAATGTGTTCTCTGAAAAAGACACAAATTTCTTCAGCAGTGTTGAGAATGACTTACCTTTAAAAAAATAATTTTATCCAACTTTGTATTCTAAGTCTATTTGAAATAAGTCACCCTTTTAAAAACAATGAGAGTTCAGTACATTTTATCTGTCCTTTAAAGATTTTTATTCTTTCAGTTAGCATTTGTCCAGAGCAGTAGGCTCTAAACTCTTCAACCAGAACATACCCACAGAAAACAGCCCAGATAACTAATGAAGCTGTGTTTATGATACAGCAAACTATCACAGCTTTTAACTGACTTCAGAAGAAGTAATCAATGAAACTTTTCTAAAATAATTTAGAAGTATCTGTATTGTACCTTTTAAGCAACATTTTCCCTGCTCACAATGTTTTAGCTAATAGATGCATTTCTATTTTTTCTCCTAAGGTTAGCACGATTCTTAAGTTTAATTCAAGTATTTTGGGAGTACTGTTATGTATCAGGCCCGGCTAGGTGTAAGAATAAAAAGATTAATAAAACATGTTCTTTGTCTTCAAAGACCTCATGATCCAGCATGGGAGGCAGATATATAAACTAATAACTATAAAGCAATATGACAAGCACTGCAATAAATGTCTGAACAAGGTGGTATGGGAAGCCCAGAGGCAAGAAGGATTCATTCTGTTTGGGAATTGTGGTGGAAGGAAGATGATTTTCCCTGTGGAAGGAAGTGGAAGAAGACTTTTCCAAGCCAAGGGAATAACATGAAAAAAGTCAGAATGAACAAAAGCAGCTTCTTTGGGAAACAATAAGTAAACTATGGGGCGGCTATAACATGAGATTCCTGCAGAGTAATGGCAGAAGTCATGTGACAGATCTAAACTTCTTGTTATAATGAAGGCAATGAACAGCCACAAAAATGGGAAAGAGAGGGCTAGAGATATAGCTCAGTTGGTAAAGTGCATTCCTCCTATGCACAAAGCCCTGGGTTCAATCCCCAGCACCACCACAAAAAGAGAGAGAGATATAATTGGTGTCTTTTCAAGAAAGTTCTGTAGCAGACTGATCAGAGAAAAGAAATAGAAGAGAGGCAGGAAACCAATTAGAAAGCCATTTTGCCAGACAAGGTGGAACTCTGAGCAGTAATTGTGGAACTAGAGAGAAGGGAATGAATGGATTCAAGATGCATTTCAGAAATAGAATCACCTAGACATGATGAATATTTGGATAGAGAGGAAAAGGGAAGAAGAGCCAAAGATGCCACCCTGTATTTTGGCTTACATGATGATTTAATCTGAATAGAAAATACTAAGGATTAAAAAAAATCAAAGTAGAAAGTATTTTCAAGACATACAAGTGCAGAGATCCAAAAGCGAGTGACATATGAGGGTCTAAGCTAAGAAGTGTAGACAGACTTTGAGATTTAGTAATATAAAGAAATTTTAATATCAGTGACTTGGAAGCCTGAGGTAAGAGGATCACAAATTCAAGGTCAGTCTTAGCAATTTAGTGAAACACTGTCTCAAAATTTTAAAAGGGTCATGTAGGTTCAGTACCCAACTCACCCAACACACACAAAAGATGACATTTATAGGCACATGAGCAGATGAAGTTTCAAGAAGGAAGAAGAGGAACCAATATCAAAATATTGCATACATACAAAAAGCCAAACTTTAAATATTTAAAGAAAAACTTTTAAGGAAGTCTTTTATAAGAAAATATGGGAAAATATTTTCATCATCAAGAAGTAAGAAAATATTTCTTACATGAGACACACAAAAAGCATCAATCAGAAAAAGCTTAAGAAATTCAGTACTTAAAAACATCATAAAAGAGAATGAAAGTACAATTCACAAAGTGGAAAACAATATTTGTAACACAAATAACTGATAAAGCACTAATATGCAGATTATATAAGGAGCTCTTACAAATTAGAGAAACAAAATAGTGGATGTGTGTGTGGGGGGGGGATATGAGAATTGACACTTCACAAAAGAAATCCAAAGAGAGAACAAACATAAGAAAAGGAGTTCAATCTTATCAATAATAAGAAAATAAAAATAAAACCACAATGAGATGTCACTACATATCCAACAAACTGGCAAAGTTTTAAAAGTCTAATAATACTAAGTTTTGGAAAAATATGGAGGAGCACCTAGAATTCTCATTTACTATTTGGGAACATAACCAATATAGAAAATTAAATATACATGCCTCATGGCTCAGAAATTTTACTTCTAGGTTAAAATCTATAGATTTGTCTCCTTATGTGCACCAGGATATACACAAAAGAATGTTCAGAGTGGCAAGTTATAATTATTGCCTCAAATTAGAAACAACCCAAATGCCCACCAACAGTAAAAGAGAAATAAATCATGGCGCATTCATACAGTGGAATACTATAAAGCATGCAGCAATGAAAAAGAACACTGTTATGGATACATAATAACAAAAAGTGTAAACATAACATTAAGTTTAAAAAGTTACAAAAATGTATCATAGAGTTATATTCATATAAAATTCTGAACACAAAAAAAAATGAATCCATAGTCTTTAGGAATGCATACACAAGTGATTAAGTTAGAGAAGAAATGCAAAATAAACAACAGGATAATGGTTACCTCTAGATAGACAAATGGTCCAGGGATACCTGGGGAAATTCTGCAGTCTCAATAATATTCTATTTCTTGACCTAGGGGGTGATGATTTCAGTGTTGATAACCATTTCATAAAATGAGCATATAAACCTAATGAATATTTAAATAATTTTATTACACTTTAATGAACGAAATTTTGAAATGGTCTTACAAGAGATATGATAGTGAAAAGTATCCCAAAAGTCTTGATTTAAGGATAAGTAAAAGCGACTAACACTGTTGAGGGTGTAGCTCAGTGGCACTTGCCTAGCATGCATAAGGCCCTGGGTTCAATCTTCAGCACTGCAACTAACCAACCAACCAGAAAGAGAGACTAAGAAACCATGTTATCATGTCCATTCAAAACTGATTTTGAATAACTGTAAAAGGCAATTATGTATCTGAGATCAGTTACATGTAAATTTTTTTTTCAAGGCTGAGGACTAGATTTCATTCTTTCATTTAACAAACATTGTTGAATCCCACTATCTGTCTAGCACTATGCCAAGGGCTAAGAAAACTCTCCTATCATTCAGTTTTCTCTTGGCTTGAAACACCACTGATTTCTAATATTTCTTGGTATAAAAGGTTTAGCTGACTTATTGACTAGAATACAATCTGGGGGCAAAACATAACAACAACATAATTCAGTTGTTAAAAAAAAAGTTCAAATAAAAGGTATGCAAGAACCATCAGGTTCTGGTTTGAGTACATGATAAAGTTCACACCTAGATAGAGAAAATATAAGGAGAAAAAAGGAACTAGCTGTTTTCTTTTCCAAGCATGACTAAGAACTGGCAACCTTTATTTTATTTTATTTTGCATCAGGTAAGGGGAATATTGAGGAGGAATAGAATCGTAAAATGAGGGTTTTGAAAACTGAAAAAATAAGCCAAGCATGGTGGCAAATCCTTTAATCTCAACTACTCAGGAGGCTGAGACAGGAGGATTCCAAGATTGAGATCAGTATGGGTAATTTACCAAGACCCCTCTCAAAAAATTAAAAATTCTGGGGTTGTAGCTCAGTGGTACAGTGCCCCTTGGTTCAATCACCAGTACAAGAAAAAAGAAAGAAAGAAGGAAAAGAAAAAATAAAGAAACCTGAAGAAATAAATATAAAATTATATAAGATTTTTGCTTTTTGCTTTTGAATAAAGGAAATCTACAAAGTGATGTGATTCTATTACACAAGGTGTTAATCCACTTTTAAGTCTTTAGACCTAGCTCTAAAAAATAAACATTTACCTAAAGGACAAAGATTTGCCGTCAGTTAGATTAAGAAACCAGGTTACAAACTATGAAACTCAAAAATAATTAAAGGCATCTTACCACAGTGATACATGCATACCCATTGTTATGGCAGCACAAATCACAATAGGGAAACTATAGAACCAGCCTGGGTCTCCATCAATGAATGGATGAATAAGAAAATGTGGTCTATGTACACAATGGAGTTTAAAGAAAAATGAAATTATGGCATTGGCAGGAAAATGGATGGAATTAGAGACCATCATGTTAAGTTAAATAAGTCAAACTCATTTTGGAAGCTAAAGAGGAAAAAAGAAAAACAAAGATGGGGGTAGATCTCCTAAAATCAAAAGGAGATCAGCACAGGAAAAGGACCATGGGGTGGGAGGTAAGGCAGGAAGCGGGGAAGTATCAGAGTGACATTGGCCAAATTATGTTGTCATACTGTGTGCCTGTGCCATCCCATCAACATGTACAACCATAATGCACCAGTAAAAAATATAGGGGAAAAAAGCTTAGTCAAAAACATAAAACACCACCTATAAACATGAACCAATCAATAAGGAATTTTGAAATTACTTAGAAATTAAAATAAGGAGTTAAAAGGGGAAATAGACTAAATGTAGTATCAGACTATTTAATATTTAAGATCCCATTACTATCTCTGATTAAAATGAGATTTAAGTGATGCCCAGAAATAGAAAGGTAAGAACATCCTACACAGTCATTTTCATTTACCAAAGCTCAAATGTCACAACTTCAGGTTGGGGGTGTAGCTCAGTGGTAAAGGGTTTGCCTAGCATGCCAGAGGCCCCGAGTTTGATCTGTAGAACAGCAAAATGAAGGGAAATAAAGGAAGGAGGTGCTTTCCAACTTGGTTGATATGAACTGGTAATCTCATTCTTAAATGATGTTTAAAAAAATAATGTTTAAATACACTAAAAAGTTTAGGTAGATCAAACCCAGAGCCTCACATACACTAGGCAAGCATTTTTTTTTCTTTTTTTTTTTTTTTGCAGTGCTGGGGATTGAACCCAGGGCCTCGTGCATGCAAGGAAGGCACTTTACCAACTGAGCTATATCCCTAGACCCTGGGCAAACATTTTAACTGAGCACCACTCCCAGGAAGTTGTTCATTTTTATTATGAAAACAATCTTAAATATATAAAAGTATAGATGCTGAAGCTGTATATGCTTTCCCTCAGCTTTAATGGTCAATTCAAATGCTACTGGTCATGTATACTCAACCCATTTCCATTCTTCCTCAAATATTCTGAAGTAAGTTCCAGATATCATATTATTAACTACCTAGGGGCTACAATTTGATGCACAGGTACATGAAGTCCAAAAGAGAGATATTGGCTAGAAATATGGATTTGAGAGTCACCAGCAATGAAATCAAGACTTGAAGCTATAGCTTTGAATGAGGTCAAAGATAAATGCTTGGGAAACAGGATGGTTTCTTTTGGTGCTCTTTTATTAAGAATCTAAATAGACATAAAGCACATTTCTTCATCAAATAAGAAACTATGAATTTACAAAGGCCTACAGAACTTTTGTATCTTATCACTCAAGGTGTTTTTCTCCCTTTTTTTTTTTTTTTTTTTTTAAAGAGAGAGTGAGAGAGGAGAGAGAGAGAGAGAGAATTTTTTTTAATATTTATTTTTCAGTTCTTGGCGGACACAACATCTTTGTTGGTATGTGGTGCTGAGGATCGAACCCAGGCCGCACGCATGCCAGGCGAGCGCGCTACCGCTTGAGCCACATCCCCAGCCCCTGTTTTTCTCCCTTTAACAGGTATCTCTGTATAGTAATAGTTAATACTCCAAAGGACTTAACAAAATACCTAAAACATAGATATATTTTATGTAACATCAAATTTAAACACTGATATCGTAACCAAATGCAAATCTACTTTTCAAAGTATTTGTTAAAAACTTGTCACTTCATGTATATTTTACTATTCTTTAAAGTGTAAAAATCTGTTTTATAACTTCTTTCATATATATTTCACAGTAAAAATTTTAAAATAACATTTAAAAAGAAAATATGATTCCTATATTGAAATAGCTATGACAGATGATAGTATATCTTAGAAGCATTTAGAGCTTTGAACATACATATTTGTGTACTAAAAATATTTTATAAGCTCTTTAGACACCAAGCTGTTGAATCAGAGACCGTTTATTCTTACATTTTAGTTTTTACCCCCCAAGTGTCAAAATTAGTTATGATTTATTTATACTCCACTTCAATCCCGAAAAAAAAAAAATTGGACGCAAGCTCCTTAAATCCTAATTTTACAATCCACTTTAAAAGAATTTCTAAAATTTTCTAAAATAGTTTTCATAAGCTATTCAATAAAGATTAACCTTTTAGAAAAAGTATTTGTGACCTTTGGAATGGAATGTAATTTTGTCCCTTTGATTATATTAGCCACAAGTAAAGGATCTAAAGGGGGTAAAAGATGTACAATTTTTGAAACAATAGATTTTCAAAGTTCAAATTTTGATGGGTAGTCATTGATTAAATGGAGTCTAAGTCTTATTTGATTAGAAAGAACTCTGAAATATTTAAAGCATATCCTTATCTTTCAAGTAATAGTCCTAGAAACATAAATGTACATTTTTACATATTAGAGTAATATGCAATTTAGTTTCAAGCACACCACATTTCTTTGCTTAATTTTCTTCCTAAGTAAAAATTGGAACATTTAAAAGCAGTTTCTACTTTAGCTCTATCATTTTACCAAAATTACTGAAGACTTTTTGGCAAATATTTTGGGTCTTTTAAAGCTTTTGAAGGACTGCACCTAATGTGTTCTAAGTAAAATCCAACTCAGTTTAAAACCATAATTAAAGAAACATTGGATCAAAATGAGATGTTCTCTCTCTCTCTCTCTCTCTCTCTCTCTCTCTCTCTCTCACACACACACACACACACACACACACACACACACACTTCAATTCTTTTTTCAGATACAAGTAAATATCAACATGTTGATTAAGAGGCATAATTGCTTTCTCAGGAATCACGTATTAAACTCGGGGTGGGGGGGAAGCTTCTGGTTTTTCAAAAAATACAGTTCAGACACCCAAACATTTATCTAAATGGGTTCTTTAAGATAATGGAGATATTTTCTTGTTGTCAAATGAGCAATGCATTGTTACATTAATTTTTAAGTTGGTGGTTTTAATTATTGTTGAAGCTGAGTTTTTTTTTTCATTTTAGACATTAAAATGTATGGGGGAAGGGAGAGAAAGTTGGAAAATATAGAATAACTTGCTGAGAACTCGTTCTGTTTTTAATTAGGGAATTTTATAAAGATATCTTGTTGCTGTTCTTAAATTAATTCTGCATCAGAAGCCAAGTGATTTTCTGGTCTTGAATAGTAATGATACAGACTCTCTTTACCAAAAACGTATACATTAACTACACTCATATATGAGATACATTTTATTTCTGTGTCTCTAAAGACAACCCTGGTGCTTGTCAGGCATTAATGATATCATTAACATTATAATTAATTCTGCCAGAGTGAGTAGTGAATTTACCTTTTATTTTCACAATTGAAAAAAAATTAACAATTTAGCTGTGGAAACTGTTATTTTGCACAAAATACATGAAAAAACTCGAAATTTTCTTTTGACACAAGCAATCACTTAAGTTTTTTGGTATCTCTTCTATAGCAGACATGAATTTGCTGACATTCAGTCTGAAGTTTTCTCCTGTTTTTCCTCTCAGATTTTCTCCTCGCGTTTGAAATTCTACAGGTTTAAGGATTTTTCTAAAACAGCAATTCACAATTTAGAAAAACGTTGTCTCTATAAACCCTCAGTAACTGCCAGGAAAGATAACAAGGAAAAACTCTTCCGACAAACGAGGTTACTTTCACCAAATCTTTTTGGAGTTTCAGCAAATGCTTGCAGTGCCCTTGAGAGTTTTAAGATTAAAAAACAATCTTTAAAACTCACAGAGGTGACCCATTCTTTACCCCGCCAAGCACCTCACACAAGTTCACTTAAGGGTAGGTTTGTTGGCCCTTTACCCTGCAAGCAAAGAACACAAGCTCCGAATAGAAAACATGAACATTTCGTTGTTGAACATTAAGAGACGTCTTAATGTTAAGTTTTCTGAGGTTGCTGAATCTCCTAAGTTCCTTAAATAATAGATGTGTCGCGAACACCCCAAACCAACCAGAACAAACTGCCTCCCTCGACGGAAGGGCGAACTGAGGACGGTTCTCAAAGAACCCGCCTGTTAACAGGTGGCCGGCCCGGGAGGGACCTTCCGCTCAAGCCACCGTCGCGGCCTGGGGACTCTTGGCCCACGCGGGCGTCCCCACTCCCCCCCCCCACTTCCGTATGGCCACCTCGGGCCGCAGGCAGCTGGGCAGAGCCCTTGCCGCGCTGCCCCACGCCCCGGCGTCGGGGCGGCCAGAGGTGGCGCCGCAGCCCCGCGGGCCCCGAGCCTCCCAGCTCCTGGTTGGCACTCAGCTCGGCGGGGCCTCCCGCACAGGCCGGCCAGGAGGCCCAGAGGAGAAGCACGTGCCTCTTCTCGAAGCCTCGTGCCCCGGCCTCCGCGAGCCTAACCGCCGGTGCCCGGCCTACCCGAGGGCCCAGCTTCTGGACGCCAGCCGGCAGGTGGGCCAGGACTTCGCGCCCGCCCTTCCCACCCGCAGCCTCCGCCTCAAGTGTGGGGTTCAGGCACGTCCCAGGCCGACGGAGGCCAAGTAACCCCTGAGAGGACACTGAGGTCCAGTGATCGGGTACCTGGCTCCGGAGGTCCCACGGTTGTCTGAGCACCTGTGCGAATCCGCGTCTCCGGGTTTCGTTCCACCTGGTAGCGAGAGGCCGCCGGGCCCCACAGAACACGCCTCAGGGAACGCGGGCGGAGGCGACCCAGCACCTGGGCCTGGAGCGGAGCTGGCAGCTGCTGCGTGGGCCCGAGCGGGCCAGGGCAGGCAGGGCCGCTGAAGGGAGCGCCCATGAGGCCTGAAGCCCAGGTGCCTAGGCCCGTGCGGCGCAAGCTGGAAACCTCGGGGACCCGCACGGCACGTGCGGACCCCGCACCTGAGGGGCCACAGTTCACCCAGCAGGTCCGATTTGGCCGCCCATTTCACTGTAGGCGGCGCCTAAGGGAGGGCCTGAGTGGGCACCGCCCGCCCTGCCCGCAGGCCCGTGTTTCGGGGCTGCGCAGCTGGACCTCGTAAGGCCAGGCCCGGGCTGCGCCCTTCAGGGAAGATTGGTTTGTTGGGTTGGAAAGGGTGGGTCTGAGCCCAGCCGTCCAAATCCCGAGGGAGAAGGTAGCCGCGAAGGCTTTTCCCCAGCGAGGGCGCTGGGCCCTGGGGAGGGGTGGTTGGTCCAACTCGGCCTCACTGCGTGTCCTCAGGTCTCACACGCAGTTGAACAGAGGATATTGGTCATTTCGCAGGAAACTTTTCGTTGTTTCCTTATTTCCTTCCCGCCCATAGACAAGTTGAGCAGCTTCTCAGCCTTAGACCCAGGAGGTTTCAGGCCAAACAGTCTGGACAGTTCCAGGCTCTGCATTTCTAGGGAAGCATCCCCCCCCCACACACCCCAATACACACACTCCTATGGTCCCTCATTGGAAAGGAACTGACCCCCAACCCCAAACTGGGCATCATGTCTCCCTGCCGCAGTGAAACGCGTCCTTGTCAATTTTTCCATGTTTTGTGTTTGTATGTTTTAAAGAAACTTTACACTACGAACAAAGATAAATTGGCTACTTCTGGCGCAGACAGAGGGTTTAGAAGGGCGTCTTAGCACGTGGTAAGAATGACTAGGATCCCCCAGCCGCAGTGAAGCCACCCGGGACAGCTCAGCAGAAAGGGAGATTGTCTGCTGCCAACATGCAGGACACAGATCGGGTTTTTGTCGTTTTGTTTTCTTTTCCTTTTTGGCTCAGCTCTGAGAGCATTACAGAGCTATCCTTTCCCGCCTCCCGACCCTCTTCCCCTCCCCCTCTTCTTTCTGGTGCAGGCAATTAGGGTGAAGAAATCAGTGCCAGGCTCCTGCCTCTGAAGAGAAAGGAATTGCTTCGGGAATTGAGTCCTGACACCTGTCTCTGTCCTGGATGGCTACGGGGGTGCGGGGTCAAAATGCCTGGGGGTGGGGGAGGCCAGGCCCACGTAGGGTGGGGGTAGGGGATACACTCCCTAAAAGAATGTTTTGGGGGGCTCCTCTTGTCACGTCTTCCCACCTCATTCTTTGGCCTCCAGCTCTACGCAGGTCATTAACACGCGGGTTATTAGAGCAGTTTCCCTCGCTTTTAGCCCTCCGAGACTGGGACCTGAGGGTGGAATCAGAAGAGCAACACTGACAATCCTTTCATTGATTTGCATTTATTTTCGGGAAATAATGTAGATAAAGAGGAGGGGAACTGCCTTACATTTCAACAAGTAATTTGTGATCTTCACATCGGACAAATCAAATTTACAAATTACTTTCCCACCTACTGGACGAAGCGGCCAAAACCAAAATTGATACACAGGCGCGCGGGCTCTCCACAGATTTCGGAGAATGAAGGTGCACTAAAAACTCACTAGACAAAACAAAGATGTTTAAAGAGAGAGAAGCCGACAGAGGAATTGGAACTGGGGTGTAGGGCCTGGGTTTGTTTTTCCATACTGCTGTATTTTTACCTTTTTAAATTTTTGTTCTGTTTTTGGTCTCTTGAGCTGTAACTTCGACCCTGTGTTCAGACAGAGTGAGGGGCTCAGTCCTGTGCTCCCCACAGAGCCTAACCTCCACCCCTGTATCCTGACTTGGCTATTTCCTCCACACTCCTGATCCTCCGCGCCCAGCTTCCTAGAACCAAGAGGTTCTCTTTTAATAAATACACAGAAGAAGATGTGAAGAGGGCAGGACAGCCTTGTAACAACTGAAACAAAAAAAAAACTCCATCGTTTAAAGAAGAGGAAAGGGGGCAGAGGGAACATATTTTTTGCTTTTGTTTTATATATATGCATATATATATGTGCTGTATATATCTTAAAGTTCTGTTTCCTGGGCGCTACACAAGATATGCTCAGTTCCACCAACAGCAACTAGAAAGTTTTAAGTGGTCCCTGGAACGGACCCGACTATGTACAGCATTTCCGCCAAGGCGGAAGCTTGAACCAGTCCAGCGCAGGGCGGGGGATGCGGCTCTGTGCGCTGAAGGCTGGGGGCGCTTCTCCAGTGGGCCTTGCCCAGAGCACCCCGCTGGGGAGGAGGAAACGCTGGGAAACTGTGGCCTGCAGGCGGGGAGCAGGATCTAGGGCAGACGAGAGGGGGAGGGGGAGTCTGTGCGAGAGAAACACTTAGTGGTTGTTCAGGTTTGGAGTAGTGTGTGGGTGCACTCCAATGGGCATATACACGCCTGTTAGTGACTCCAGTGTCCAGAAAGAATAAATAAAAGTGTTGGGCTCAAACAGTGGGAAAGCGAAGAGCCTCCGAAGGCTGCGAGAGTGCATAATAGCTGTCCAGAAAGACTGGAAGGGGTGTCTTAGGAGTTTGGTGGGATTGACAGCGAGAGCACTCAGCAATCCCGCATAGAACGTGTGGGCCAAGCCGAAGCACCGGTCCCCCCCCATCCAAGGGGTAGGCAGGTTAGCACATCCCTTAAGCAAGTGGTACAGAGATGGGAATTGGTAGTGCAGACAGTGGGCATCTTTTGGGGGTATGAAAATTCAGTTTTTGGAGAAGCAGAGGCAAAGGCGGGCGGTGCAGCAGCAGCAACAGGATGGGGCCAATGAGGGCGCAGGTAGTTGCGTTCTTCTCCTCTTCCTCTTCCTCCTGGGTTCACAAGACCTGGAATCGCCATGAGGCTTGGTCTTTATAGTCCAGACAGTCGGGAGAATTGAAGTTGAGTTTCCAGGCGGAGGAAGCAGCGGTGGCGCCAGGCTCCTTGTAATCCAAGCAGTCGGCAGAGTTGAAGGCAAGCCCCGAGCCACCGTAGCCTTGGTGGTGGTGGTGGTGGTGGTGGTGATGGTGACCTGAGGACTGGCTCAACGGGTGGTGCGCGTGCGGGTGGTGGTGATGGTGGCCAGCCATGGAGGAGGGTGCCATGGGGCTGAGCTGGTGCGGGTGGTGATGCGAGTGCATGGGCGCTAGGTATGAGCTGCAGTCCACGCCGCCAAAGTAGGAAGAGGAGGGCGCGGGATAGCCCTGACCATAGCTGCCGCCCTGGCCATAGGACATGGGGTAGGACGCTGCTGCCGTGGCGGCACCTGCCGCTACTGAGCGCTGCATACATGAGGCGTTGCTTGGAGCGGCCAGCGGTTCGGGTACTGATACAGAAGCCGGTGCTGAGCCGGGTGAGATGGAAGCCGGGCTCCAGATGGAAGAGGCAGCGGGCGTGCTGAGCGACGACGCGGCTGCCACCGCCGGGTTGCCACCTATGCCCGCAGCCGCAGCAGCCGCGGGGTTAGCGGAGGCACTGGAGGCCGAGCTAGAGGACGAGGCCGAGCTGGACACAGCCGGTGGCGTGAATTGGCCGCTGCTTTCGGAGCCGGAGCTTTCCCGCACCGGAGACGACTTCTTTTTGACTGGGCGGCTCTTGGTTCCGCTCCCGCTCTGCTGCTGCTGGCGGCACTTGGCGCGGCGGTTCTTGAACCAGACCTGCAGCGGGCCGGGTTTGGGAGAGCCGGTTAGGGGGGCGAGTGGAGCTTACTGCTCCTCCGCCCCTTGGACCCACTACCCCGCCCAGGATCTCGAGTCCCTCTCAGTCCAAACCTCCGCCCCTCCCTTTCTCCGGCCCGGCCAGACACTGCCCCCTCCCCCGCACGTCGGTTTCCAGCTCCTGCACCCTCCCCCATCCCTCTGCGCAAAGCCCCTCCTCAACTCGCTCGGGAGTAGGGGTGTGTACTTTCCCCTCTTTAGCGCAACTCAGCCTGAGGGCGGAACGTTTACTTCTGTCCATCCAGAAGTTTAGCCATCTCTAAACTGCTGGTGGCTGCTTCCCCCAAACCCCAAGTACGTTTGGAGGCCTTGATTCCTAAGAATTGAGCTCAGGAAACCGCAGAGAGATACTGAGCAGCGGGGTGAGGAACAGTTACCAACTTTGGGGCCCAAGCAGTTTCACTGAGTTGGCTCCTGGAAGCCCGAACTGGGCAGGACAAATGCTTGGGTAGGAGTGGGAGCAAGGCTGGAGGCCAAACAGAATCAGTACTCAAGTACTAGGGGCTTCTCTGGAAGGAAGCTTGGGTGAGATTTCGTTGGACTTTTTTGGGGAACCCAATGGAACGGTGAGTTATAAAGTTCTCACTCCTTCTGGAAGGCCCTCAGCACATAAAATTGTATTCTTGGTCCTTTCTTAGCTTTCGGGAATGTAAGCCTAGACAAAGACCCTTGAGAGGGGTTCTGAGTTAGAATCCCAACAATACTGTTGGAACACTTTCATCTCAAACATAGAAATAGCAAAGCCGACAGCCAGGTTTTGTTCTTAGAGTCCTCCCGGGGCAGAGAAAGTCTAATCAGACCGACGCCACTCGCGGAGCTTACTCCCAGGCAGAACACCAGCCTCGGCTAAGCTGCACTCACGCGTTTCCCGATCCCCAGGATGCAATGCAAGGACAGGGGCAGAAATCAGGCCTCCTAGGGCAATTGCCAAGTATGGGGCAGCCAAGGAAGCCAGGGCAAATGTCGGACTCTCAGGGCACTCCTCGTTGGGGAGTCTAGCTCTCCTCCTGTAATCCTAAAAACGACTTTCAATACCGAAGGCGCCCTGGTGACAAGGGCTGGATCCAGGGCTTTAAGTCATTTCCTTTAACTTTATCCCCCTTTCCTGGTTGACGCCCAGCGCTAGGGGGAGTCCGAGAGGGGGTTGCCCAGTCTGTAAAACCGCCCCCACATCGGACCACCCTTCCCAGCCAGTCCTTTCCCGGATGGCACCAGCTACACTATCCTGACCCAAAAGACCTCTAGAAGCGCGCACCTGGACTCTGGACTCTGGCAGGTTGATTTTGAGCGCCACCTCCTCGCGCATGAAGATGTCAGGGTAGCGAGTCTTGGCGAACAGCGCCTCAAGCACGTCCAGCTGTGAGCGCGTGAAGGTGGTGCGCTCCCGCCGCTGCTTCCGCGGGGTGGCTGCGGGGACATGCGGGCGTCTCGGGTCAGCGGTGGCGCTAGAGGGCTTGGGCAGGTACCCTGGTAGGCTCAGAACCCAGCCACGGCAAGAAAAAGCCAAGCTCGGAGCAAAAGAAACTATCCGGGTGTTGGGGGCGAGGGTTAAGCCTAAGAGGCCACAGGTGGGAGAAAGTGCGTATATTCCACTGGGACACGAGTCTCCAACACCTAGGGCTGCCGCCTCCCTGTTTCTCAGAGGTTGAAAAGGAAGCCATGCAATCTCCCTTCCTCCACATCTCCCCACACCCACACACACTTTATGGGTGGGGGATAGGAAGTGGGGGAGGAGGAGCGCAGAAACACGGCCTGGAAAACATTATCCAAGGGAATAAATGGGGGTAAAAGAGTGGGAGCTAGAAAAGAAATACTGCGCTCGCTCAGCTAAGTCCTCCACTATACCAGAGCAAAAGTTGGTGCAGGTCACTGGTCTAGAATACAGTTTAACTCAGTACAGTGAGCCGCTTTGCATAATGAAAATTTGGCTTTTATATCAGGGCCCAGAGTGTCCACATTCCTCATTCAATGTGGGAGCAGGGGACAGTCACACACACACACACACACACACACACACACACACACAGAGCCACACGTGGAAAAGGAATCACTGGGTAAATGTACTCTACGCAGGACATGGGATGACAGCAGGAGACGACAGGTTGCCAGTGTGACCAAGCTGGTAAGGCACGTTTTAAAGCTCTGTCCACTTCACCCACCCGCGGCTCTGCCCATGTGCCTGTAGCGGGCCACGCATGTAATACGGATTCCCGGGCCTGTTTTACAATATCGTGGGCTCAAACTTTAGGGTTTGAGGCTCCCCAACATTTGTAGGGATTGGGAGCTGGGTCAGAAGGGCCAGTGCTCACCCGGATAGCCCACAGAGGGGTGCAGAAGGTCCATGGCCGGCCCGGCCAGGCCCAGCCCATTCATGCCATATGGGGGTTGTTTGAGGTAAGACATCATGCTAACAGCCGGGTAGAGGCGCCCCGACGGATCCAGGGGGCCTGGGGCCAGGAGGGATGCAGGGTTCCCACCGCGAAGTCCTTCAAGCTGTTGCGTCTGGGGGCCTGGCCTATGGAAACAGGAGACATGAAAACCGTCACTCGGAGCCACTTCGGCTTCCAGGTTTTGTCCAAGGCGAGGAGCCTCGGGATGAGGAGAGAGGCAGCGCAACTGCGCAAGGGCAGTCAATTAGGCTCCACAAGGCCTCAGCATGTGGACCACAGCTTCCTTGTGAAAAGTGAACTTTTCTTCTGGATCGTCACTGCCTCTTTTCGGGCTTGGCACGGGTTTAAGACACTCGTAGGGTGTCGACCAGAGTAAGGAGAGGTTAAAAGTGCAGTCAGGTTGGGGAGGTCAGAGCCAGAACCACGAAGTTTGGAAAATCCCAAGTGCAGGCAAAATTTTGAGTCGGGGGAAGTCGGCTCCATATTGCATAAGCAAAAGTTCCCTAGGCGCCTGGACGGCAGACCGCCCAGAGCGTGAGGGGTTGTTTCGTTTTGTTTCAAATGTTTTTGAAAGCAAGACAAAAAGGTGGACAATTGTGAGGGTCAGACTGAGTTTAACGCGGAAGGCTAACTGCACCTTGGGCTCGCCCGATACCTAGCCCACTTGGGAGACATCATTCCTTCAAAGGTCTCCACCGTTGCGCCCCTGCCCCAGAGCCCGCCATCACCATTTCAGCCGACCTGTCGGTGCCCAGTCACTGAGCGGAAGCTCCCCCCGCAATTCCACCGCACTTCAATCTCAGTCACCGGCCCTGACCCAGCAAGTCGGCCAGAAGACGACGAAGGGACCGCTGTATAAGCGGCAGTTCCAAGACGCCACCGGAGGTCTGGGTTGCCTCAACCCTCCCTTCTTGGCCCGCGCAGGCCGGGCCTTCATTTCCCCCAGTCTGGCTGCGCACAACCCGATCCCATCCACCGGATCCCATCAGACGATGAAGGGCGACCAGACCAGCGCCCCAAAGGCCCTCGGGGATTCAGGAAGACTGAGTAGAGCAGGTCGCCTGTGCTCTCTGCCATTCTACTAACTGAACCCGCGGGCCCCAGGACACGATCGAGAATAGAAAACTAGGCCTCATCGTCAAAGCCCACGCAGACTGGAGCTGGAAGGTCGAAGCATGGCTTCCGCAGCTGCTCCGAATCCGTGGCGCTACTCTCAAGGGTCAGGAAGGGGCGCTGGGGAGTGGGACTGGGACCTCAGAGGGCCTTCTCACTATACCCCGCTTCGCGGGAATTCTGCAAAGCAGGCCAGGGAACCCAGGTTAGAGAATTCCGAGAGAGAAAAGTCTGAGCTCAAGAAGACTCCCATTCCAACCCCCGCCTCCGCCCTGGGGGACCCACGGCCGCGGTCAGGGACAGCCAGTTTTCAGGACAAAAAAAAGGAAACAGCGAGGGCTCTTGGGCCAAAGGAAAATGGGACTCCAGCCTCGGCGATTCTCTGCTAGGGTGCAGCGAGAGTTTTCAAAGACTTTCTCCAAACTTAGCACCAAAGCCCAGTTACTTCGGAGGAGGCGGGGGAGGGGGCGCCGGGCCGCAGCAGCGGTCTGGGGTCCTCCACACTCCAGGAGGGGAGCCAGGCCGCTCCCCCAGCCCCGCCCACCTGCCGGGGACCCGGGAAGCCGCGGTCGTTCTGAGGAGGGGGTTACACGAGTAACCAACGCGCTCCCGGAGTTCCGGGCGGCCCCGAGGTTTTCCTCTTACCTGCCCTCAGCTGTCGGGGCCGCTCACCATCTACCTGGCTCCCTCAGAGACCCGCCGGGCAGCCAACCTGCAAAATAGAGCGGCACCGGAATTACCCCGGGGGCTGATAGGGGACCCCCGGGCTTCTTTCTTTCCCCAACTTCCTTCCTCCCATTTTTTCCCAGTAGCTTTGTGAGTATCCCTCTGGGTTTCACTTTATTGCACACTTTGTTTGCAAAGCTCCACACACTCCCAGGACCTTGCCTAGTCCGGGACCCAGCCGAGGGCCCTCCAAGGGGGAGGGGGATGCGAGGGGCAGAGTTGGGAGGAGGCTCGGCTGGCCTTTGCCGCTGCACTCCCAGTGCAACGTGGAGGCGGCGGGGACTGGGGAAGTCCTGCAGAGTCACTTTGCAAACTAAATAAATGAAGCAATTTACCTTGTCGGAGTGGCTTGTCTTGCTCGGTTGTTTAGGTGATTGGAAATGTAGCCTGATGAAGATTGATCACCTTTCTACTGCCCTCCCCGGGTATGTGAACGCGAAGCGAGTGCGTAACCGGGCTAGGCCGCCAATCGGGGGCCCTGGGCGAGCTGAGTGACAGGAAGCCGGGCAATGGCTGTGCGAGCCGGGGGTTACCTCCGCGCGCCCCCGCCCTCCCCCGCCTTCTACACCCCGCCCTCGCCGCGCGCCCGCCCCGCCCCGGTCGCGCGCTAACTCTGGGGCTCCGCAGGCAAATTCCGCGCAGAGGAAGGCGAGGAGGGCTAACTGAGCGCCGGAGTCCCTGCCGCCGAGGGGCCGCGGATCCTGAAGCCTGCCTAGGGGCCCCCAGCCCTTCTTTCGCCCTCTCGGTGCTCCTGAGGGAGTGGTAGAGAGGCGGGGTGCAGGATAATCGGACTCTTCTCACCGCCCGGCTCCTCGGCCGGAGTGTGGGCGCGAGGATTCCCGGGCGGCGGGCTAGAGGAGCGTGGGTCCCCGGCCCCTTTCGCAGCGCGTTGGGCCCCAGCGTCTCCTTTCTTCACCCCCACCTGCCGACAGACGCCGCGGGCAGCTCGTGCCGGCGCAAGCTACTGTGCAGAGCGCGGGAGCAGTTCTGGGCGCGCAGATCCCTCAGCTCCCCGGGACTCCCGCGCTTGGGATAAGCACCCACAGGGGAGGCGCCGCCACTTACCAGCTCCTCATCATTTCCAGGAGTTCCTAGTCCTTAAAGGTGTTTGCAAGTGTTAAAAACTTCTTTTGAACCGTTGGAACCCTGTGTCCCCTTTCTGTCACACTCACCCTACTTCTCAATCTAAGCTTTGGGTAGGAAACTCTTTTTCTTACTGCCTCCCCTTCCGAGACGTGGAAGACGTGGAAGACCTACCAGACAGTCTGGTGGGAAATGTGCCCCTAGACCCCCTACCCCTCAATTTCTTTTCCACATGTTGTGGAAGAAGCTTCCTTGAGGCGGTTTCCCCGTATTGTTCGTACCGGCCAAGCCCCTTTCCCAGTCGAACAAACTTGCCCAGCACATTTACCTGTGGGGACTTTGTAAAAAGTGTTTTTGGCCCAACCCTGAACGAGGCAATTCTTTTAAATGGCACCTCTTATTGAATATCAGGCACCACTTTGCTCCCTTTCGAGGAATTCTTACCCCTTCCTCTTAATCTTCCACCACCCCCACCCCAACAGGCGGAGTGAAAAGTTTGAACGGGAGTAAGTGTGAGGGCGAGTCAAAGAGCCGCCAGGCGCACCGCGGTGGGGAGCGCCCGAGCTGCCCGGCCGCGGGGTCGGGCACAGAGACCTGACCGGGCGCCGGGCGAGGAGGAGGAGAAGGAAGGGGGAGCCCGCTGAGTGAAAAGGGGCCGCAGCCGCCGCTCATCAAAGTGCTTTCCCCTCCCCCAAGCGACACTTTCCTTTGGAGTCCGAATAAAATACGGTAACAGAATATGATGGAGGGCACACTGTTTCCTTAACTGCTTCTCAAAGGACCCGGGAGATCTTCTTAGGACCTTTAATAAGGCTTTGGTCGGTTCTTTTGTTGATCTCTCAAAATCAACTCCTTCTAATTGAAGTTGGAGCTGAAAGCGAGCTAATGTTCAAAGAAAGTGGCCGCCGGACCAACGAAATTACATTTTTTTTTTTTTGGACGATGAGGGAACATCTAATCAAAGGGGCAAGGAAGGAGGGGTGGGAGTGGGGGAGTACGAAGGAGAAAAGGAGGTTTTACAAGATCCTTCTCTGGTTCACAAAAGTCAGCGACACGGGCGCTTCTCTCCAGAACAAAGACACCGCGGCCCATTCACAAAAGGGAGAGAAAGAGAAAGCAGAATAAAAGAAGGAGAGGAAAGGAAGAAAATGGGGTGTGTGTTTGGGGGGAGATGGAGAACCTAGAGAACCTTTAAAGGGAAAGATACAGCACAGGGCGCAGCTCTGGCCCAGGCGGGGACACACCTTAGGCTTGCGCAGGCCCCCACCAGTAGTAGCTCGCGAGGCCCACGGTCAGCTGTCCGTGGCCTGGAGCTACGGAGATCCTTGTGAGGTTTTAAAATAGAAATGAAATATCCTCCTGTCCCTTACTCTAGGGAAAGGCGCGACCTAGGGCGCACTAGTTTGTGGGGAAGAGTATGCGGACGTCCTGCGGGACTCGTCGGGGGGCGTCCGCTTGGGTAGCCTAGCGCTGCCAGAGTTTTCGGCCTGTGCCTTGTGTGCCCAGGTTGGCTCTCTGGTGTCGGGACAAGTGCCCTGGCCGGATCCCGAAACCTCTCGTCCTCCCGCCTCCCCCCGGCGGTTTCGCGGCAGCAGCAGAACCTGGCCTGGTTCCGGCGTGGCGAGGTGGGGCTGCGTTGCGCATAGGAATGTGCCAGCGCTGTCCCTAAGGCCCGCCGCGCAGGAGTCCGGCGTTCTCGGTTCCAGATGCTGCCAGTCTCGGGGAAGTCGGGAGGTATCAAGTAGCAAGGATTTTTCCCCCTAATGAGAGTATTTATCTAATCCCAAATTGTGGGCGAATTTTCTTAATGCTCAGCCCACAAAACCCCGGGATTAAGAGGAGAGAAAGAGAGAGAGAGGAGAGGGGAGAGGGAGGAGAGTAGAGAGGGAGCGGGACTGAGATGAAAGTTTCTTGAATGCTGCGCAGAGGATTGAGGCGGCGGTCGCTAGGCAAATTTCCAGGTGGGAAACGCTGGGCCAGAAGCCGCGACCATTCTAGCAAACGACGGCGGCGCGGGGAGGGGAAAGTGGAGACAGGTCTGGAGGAGGGGAAGGCGTCTCAGCTTAAAATCCATGACCCAGGCAGGGGCGAGGGACCTGGGCCCCGAGACCCGGATCCAGCATCCAGGTGACTTCGAGGCCAGACCAGACTCTGGAGGACAGTTGGGACAGGGGGAGGAGTTTTGATCCCGAGCCGAGGGTTCCTGGCCAGAGGCGAAAGTTGGGCACTGGCCTGGGTACTGTGTCCAAGCCAGCCTGCAGCCAACGTTTCTGCCCCCGCGCAACCCCCAGACCCAGTGTTTGATCCCACAGCGCGGGCTTTCGAGTTTCGGTCCCTTGGCGTGCTGGGTTCGCGCCTGCCCTTGGGAGCCTGCCCTTGGGAGCCCTGCGCAAAGTCGGGACCAGCACCCTGATCGCGGGTCTGACCTCGCTAGTCCCCGGGGTCCGCGCTCCACCGCCGCTGAGGGGCGTTCGGGCGCCGCGGAGCAGCCCAAATAGAAACCCCGTGAGCCTGGGGACTGAAGCAGGAGGGGCAAGAGGGTCGCACAGCTGCCCCCAACCACTCGAGCAAATGTGGGGCTAGGGAAGGTTTGTCACTTGGCTGGTCCGGCACGGCTTGGGGGCGGGGAAAAGTCGCCTTTCTGCGAGGCCCCTCAGAGGGGAAGTTTCCAGGAATCCAGCGTAAATAGGATGGGTGCCGTCCCCGCCAAGCCCCAGGCTGCTTGGGGCGGCCGGTTTCCGTCTGCGAGTGCCCAGGGGGTTAGAGCGGGTTCTGAGTTTTCCTCAGAGAGCAGCAGTTCGCTGTTTTGCTCGAATAAAGAGGGCAAATACTCGATTTCATTTAGTTCCATTAACTTTTTTTTATAACTTAAAAAATTCTTGTCATGAAAGAATTATACCTTGGCAAGTTTTTATCACCTTGAAAGACCGGCAATTAGAAGGAGCAGCATACTTTTAGAAGGAAATTTTGTGTGTGTGTGTGTGTGTGTTGGGGGGGAATGAAAGGGAGAGAAAAGGAAGGAAAGAGAGGAAGTGAGAGGGAGAGAGGAGAGAGAGATATGTCTAGGCTAAAGTGTAATTGCCAGTGTTTTCTCTTAAGTTTCAGGACTTGTTGAACGAGCTTTCTTTGTTTGGACACCCGTAGACGAGTGATGGAAACTACCATAGAATAGCCACTTTTTTTTCTGTGGCGTAGAAATTCTTGTTAGAAGTTCTCTTTCTCTCATCTCATACATACAAACCCGCACACATTCCTCCCCCAATCCACCTTTTCCAACAATAACCTTCTTCCTTTCACTTCAGTACCCACAGACTTGCTGGTTATCCGAAGAAGAGTTCAGAGTTCTCTTTCATATGACTGAAAAACTGTAACAATTAAACAATGCAGAAAATTCATCATAATATTAGCATTTCTTCAGTGGTGTAGAATCACAAATTTCCTCAAATCTTCAACAGAGATGACCCCTTCCCTAAAGAGATAATAGTTTACACTCGTTAAGAATATGACTAATTAGTTTTCAATTTGCATTCGTGTGTCAGCAGGGCTCCTCGGAGATGGTGTAAACTTACTCAACTTCAAATACAGTGCAGTATCCTGCCTTTCATTCCAGAGGGCCATTTTCCTCATGAAAAGTCTTAAACTTCCACCCAAGTTTTCATTGCAAGAAAAACAGCAGCAGCATTTAAGGTAAGAAAGTTTCTGCTTTTATTGAAAATTTATATACGACTCAGTATTGTAATAAATAAACATAACCATTTTCACAAAAATGACAGTACTATTATGCTAGAGAAGAAAATATTAATGGGGGATTTACTTGTACTGGCAAGACAGACTTTTATCAATACAGAATAAATATTAACAGCATTCTTGACCCAATGTCCGGACCCAATTAAATGTAGAAACCAAGCAAGATGTAATAAATAATTTTCCAGAGAAAAAGGTGGCGCATTCTCAGAAGATAAAATTGTCTTTGTAAACTGCTGCATATCAATGAGTCCCATCCTACAGCTCACCTTCAAACCACAGGACTTGTCTCAGGCTCCCATAGAGGGTCATCCTCAGAGGAAGGCAGAGAGCTCTATTATACTTACAGTGAAATGCAAAACAACTGCAGAAAATCCCACTGGTAATAGAACAGTTTATAAGTATATTGAATATGATCTAACTATGAAATTTAGGTAACAGAGTAAGTGGTACATATGGTAGGACTGGAAAAAATCATTCATGACATTTTTCTTATCCCCCAGTTGCCCCCCTCCCACTGTCATTATGCTATTACCACCAACAATAACAACAATAACAACAACAACAACAACAAGGTTTCAAATTTTTCCTCCCATCAAAAGAATAAGGGAAAACAATGAGGGAAGCATTTTTCTTTTTTTTTGAACTGTTTCTTGAACATCTCCAATACCAATCACTCACAAGGTGTCTGCAAATCTATTTCACATGATTTCAAAAACATGACTAGCTCACTCACACACACATACACTCACACACACTCCTAAAACTCTAAAACAGGACTGTTTTAGAGTTCTGTATATCATCTGGATAGGATGGCGGAAAATGGGTGGTGGTGGTGGTACAGAAGTATAATTCAGCCAAACAAAACGTTAAAAGTTTTAAATCAACGAGTTCGACTGTTTCTGGCCTGGGGACCCAAGAGTAAAATGTTGGGAGATTCTAGTCTGACGGCTACTGAAGAACACATTTCTCCTCTTTCTTGGCCATCTTGCCTTTGTTTTGCTCCAGAGTTCGCTCCAAATGCTCGTCTTCTTCTTCGGCCCTGGACGTCAGACAAACAGGAAACAAAATTATTTTTTCTTCGTGGAGGGCAGAGCAGCACTCCCCACTTGCCGGTATTTGGATCCCCAGCGGTAAAGGAATGGGTAGCACGGGGCTAGCAGGAAGCTGCCCCGCCCTTCCCTAGGCCTCTGGTTTGAACTTTCCGCAAACTTCTCGGCCCCTGGGCAGGCGGCCGCACCTGGACCCCAACCCCAAGATCCACTCACTGCTTCTCCTGCGCGTCCAGATCCCTGACAAGCGCGTCACGCTTGTTCACCAGGGCCACCAGCTCATCCAACAGGAGCTGCTCACGTCGCTTCTGGGCCTCGGTCTTCTGCCAGTCTGTAGGGAACAGGAGGCTAGTTACCACGGCAAGGCCTCCGCACCCCGGCTCCCTCCCTCCCCCTTCCCGCTTTTTTCCACTTTCCTTATATCTCTAAGCAAACTATGTTAATGGATCCACTAGCTAGTGTTTTCTATGGAGTCTGGCTGTTGTGGTGAGGGTGCCACCCCTAAAACTCCACTTTCTAAATATTTCCCGCACATAGAGATGGGTGCGGCAGGGTTGGAACCTGCTAGAGACCAGGTGTAAGCCGGTGGCCAGCGGGAGGTGCGCACCTGTATCCAGGCAAAGTGGGGGAGGGGAGCTGAAGGCCAGAGAGGTTGGCCCAGGGTGGTGGTGGGAGCTGGTAAACGAGGAGGCGGGAAACAGAGATGGGCGATAAAATCATTCTGAAAGGCTAGAGAATCTGCTTGAGAACCTACCCTCCTTCTCCACCCCCACTCTCACCTCAAACAGCCCATTCTTCGCTAATTTCCTCCTCGCTCTATTTTAGCAGTTGGATGTATCTCACACTGGGCGCCATATGCTTCACAATAACTTTAAAAGTAGTGAATCGGCTAATTAGCATTTTTCTTTGAAGTAAAAAATAAATTTGCTCTGCAATATTACACTGCAGCTCTCGATCGCATCACAGCCAGTTTTCTTTTGGAGACGTTTGCTTGGTAGTTTCAAATCAAAGCACTTTTGCAAAGGAAAAAAATAACATATTTCTTTTTGAAACCTCATGTTAAAGGTTGGAAAATCCGATGGGCAGTGATCTTTCCAAGGGTGGAGACCGTTTGCATGAAGGTTTTAGGCCCCAATAATATATTCCCTAATCTTTGCTAGTCTGATAATTAATTTCCTTAAGATGAGCAGCAGTTTCATTTAATAAAAACAGGACCGAATCGAACATTTAAAACACTTTTGAAACCAAAGCCAACTGCTCTGTGGCCAGACTGTGAGGGCTTGTAACTGTCAATCAATTCCCAGTCTACCCCGCCTCCCTCATTAGGAAGGTAAACAATGAAAAGAAGAAGTAGATGATGAGGCAGATAGCAGAACAAATGAGGACCTAGAGGGAAACAGGACACCAGCTTAAAAAAAAAAAAAAAATCGTGGCCACTGACTTTGCAGCCCCCTCCTCCCCCAACAAATGCACTTTCCAAAAAACAGAGAAGTGCAATCCTTTCGGGTTTCTCTCTTCTCTCTCCATTGCCCTGGGCAATCATGTTAAAACTCACATGGCTGGTGCTTATTCAGATAAACCTAACAATGCACACCGCTGGTTACCATGTGAATCTTCACAAACCACACAAGAATGTGCTGGTTCAAATCCCCCCCGACCCCCTCCAAAGCAAAATTTATTCAAGACAGCAAACTGCTCAGCAGCTTTATGAAAGCAAATGGTGCTAGAGGGAATTCTATCTTGTATTTACAAATTAAAAATTAGATGCATCATCATGCAATAAAGGTTAGAATAGCCGCAAAAAGCTAGAATAGTTTATTCAATTTGATCACTATTCCTTTCATTATAAGCTCAAACACATAAATATATAAAAATGAAACATGCCATATATTAATTATCTACATTAGATACAAAACATCACAAAATAAATACATTAAATAACGAATCATTATTATATTCTTATTTAAAAAGTGAAATATCCTATATAGCATGGAGAGAATAAAGAAACCATTATTTTGGAATCCTTTTTTCTGAGTGAAAGAATTCTAATAAGCAAAACTAAGAGAAGCCATATTTATCTCAAATTTACTCTCTTAAAATGCAACTAAAGATAGAAATGCTGTACAATTTTCTATCTGGTTTTTAAAATAATCTTATTCTAACCAGCAAGTAAATTAATAGACTCTCCAGGCTAGAAAGATCTTTAAGGTTATTTATTCTAAATCCAGATGATTGCAGTTCTAGAAATATTAATTCAGAAAAAACTATTAAATTTATAACAAAATTTTAACAAAATTTTATAATTATTAAATTTAGCATTGATGAATATTATTTAATTTTTAACCTCAAGAAATCATCCTGATTATAAGTTTAGATTTATAATTCTACTAAAACATTTTGATATCATCTTTACAACTAGGAAATAAACTTTCTCCACCATATGCAAAAAATATTATCAAATTGAAAATTTTAGAAATTTAAGAAAAAATAAAATTTAACAACAGGCACATACTCTTTTAAATTACTCCTATGAACTTGACCAGACACTTTCACAGCTTTAATTAATAACTTAAAATACCAGCACTTCTTTAACATTTGAAAAATTAGGATTTTTAACATATGGATAAAAAAGGAAACTTTTTTTAATCCATGAAGTATTTAAAAAAATCTTTAATCTTACCTTTTCCAAGCTCACTAATGACATTTCCCATTGGAATAAAAACGTTTTAAAATTAACAATATTTTGATGATTTGCATCATTTAAGAGTTAAATTTGACATCAGAATTTTAAGTATTCTAACACAAGTTTATAGGATTTTGCATATTAAATATGCTATTACTACATTAATATCTATTATGAAATATTAGTCAATTATACAGCAAATAGCTATTGCAGTGACCAGATTATACATTAGCCAAATTAGACATTTATGTATTTGCTTTCTCACAGTACAAATAAATTACATATATATGTACACATATACGCACACATACATATTATATATACTTGAATGCTAATTTTGGAAATTAAGAAAATTATTTTGCTCATTTCTTTGTAAAATATTACATTTAAAATTGGTCAAGATTTACACAAGATATTCACATGACTAAATTTAAAAAATCCACTTTTAAATAGCTACACCTAGACATGTCATGTTTTAAAAATCTGCAAGTAAGTTTCTGTGTTACCTGTTATGCATTTAAAAAAAAAGGATTACTCACCTATAACACCAGTCACAGCTAGCTAGCTGCACTGACTTTGGCTTGGACAGACTACAATGTGGGTTCTGATTAATTTAAAGATTCCAGTGTACTTTTGCTACAAAAGCCATATCCTCTCACAACAAATAGGATTAAGTTTTGATGCTGCATTTGAGCCAAAGTGTTGAAATAAAGAGATTCTGTTTATGTCCATCTGCACTGAGCTGTTTTGTTAATTTAAAAACTCTTTTTCATATATAGGGCCAATTATTCATTCCCCAATTCAGTTTACTTGCTGAAGTTGATAATTACCTTGAAAAAAGGCAAGAGAAATACCTATAAACACTTTAATAGAAAGGACCTAAAGTTCTTGTAGTAAACCTTCAACCTCGCCACTATAAATAAGCCTGGCACTTTGATGAAAATTAACACTAGTTTTGTAAAGAGCACATTGGGGGATTGCAGTCAAGTCTTATCTTTAGTTCCAGTCAACTAGCAATCCTGAAAGAGTTTGCATCATCATCAGAACAGGCCATTTGATAGGATTCTACTGCTGTACCTAATCAATCTATGGAAGACTGTGGCTGTGCTGTGTAACAAAGCTAAAATAGATTTACAAATGGGGTTTTAGGGGATAAGCTCCTCCACAGGATTACATATTGATTTTAAATATAAAAAGCTTATCATATAAACCATAACTACAAAAATAGTGAACCTATGCATAAATCCCTTTAGAAGAGCACCCACTTCAAACTCTAAGCCAAGAATAAATCAAGATGTACAAAATCCTAGAGAAGATCCATTTCTTGTGCAGAAAATGAACATACCACTTTCTGAAAGCCCACCCCAATGTGTTCAGAAATGAATTTATCTTTCCTGAGGGGGCATTAAATAATCTGGAACAACAACAACAACAAAAAAAAACTATAGGAAAAGTATCTAAAAGATGTTTGTTAGCTTGAGGGATCCTACAACTTAGCTCAGTAGAGTGAAACTCCTGCTATGAAAACACCTCAGGAAAAAAGGGTAAGAAATAGGCCAAAGTGATTATAGATTCTCAGAAGAATAAATGTATTGAATATTTTTTCTCTCAAACCAAGCTGTTAATATTTATTTTAGTGTACTATGGCTATTATATGCCTTCCACTTGATGAATAGTTTCAGCAGCAGATTTACTTGAAATGATTTTAATTTTTTTATTTATTAATTAAACTATCTATGGCTAATAAGAAGAAGAGATCAGGAAAGAAGAGAGAAATGAACTTTAAAACAAAGAAAACTTTAAAACAAACAAAACCAACTATTATTGACTATTCATGTTTTTCTGTGGTGTTTTAATACTCAAAAAGGCTATTGAATTGCTTGTGTGTCCATTCGAAGGGCTGGCTGAGAGGACACTGTCTTCACAGAGTTGATCTTCACAATGATCAGCACCTCTCTAAGAGCCCTGCCCACATCCTGCCCAGGCTAGTGGGACAGGCCTCTCTCTCCAAGAAAGTGTCTTTATTTGTAATCAACAGGCTGTTCCTTTCCTCAAGTCTCCCTTTTCCGTCAACCAGCAAAGGAAACTGGCAGAGAGATTCCAGGCACTGTCACATATGGGACAATGTAATTTAAAGAGAGAGAGAGAGAGAGAGAGAGAGAGAGAGAGAGAGAGAGAGAGAGAGAGAAAGAGAGAGGGAGGGAGGGAGGGAGAGGGAGAGGGAGAGGGAGAGGGAGAGAGGGAGGGAGGGAGGGAGGGAGAGAGAACAATAACTCAAAGCCCACTACAAGCATTTAAAAAAGAAAAACATTGTTTTCCCCTCTTCTTAAAAGAATATGAGTTTCTACTGTTTCCCCTCTTCTTAAAAGAATATGAGTTTCTACTGTTCCTATGTATGTATAAAAAGATTAGGCAGATAAAATTTTAGATTATTTAAGACTGTTAATTCTGTATATAGGAATAAAACTGTCATGCATAAGGTCCTCCTTTTTTAGTATTTTTTAATAATACTGGCTTTGGGGTATAGAACCAATGTCTGCCTTAAAAGTCAACTCTATATAGGAGAGGATGGGTAAAAAAAATTCAATAACACTTTATATTAAGTGTAATGTATAATGAATCTATAAAGAATATACTGTATAATGAGATATATTATACATACTATATATATACATATATATACATATATTCCTATATAAATAGTATTGCTGCATCTACTTTTCAACTATTTAGCTTTTCCAATTCCAATCTCCTTTAAAGACTATGCTATGACTATAAAAACTACTTATGGAAGAAAAATACTGTTTAGTGTACTTGTGAATTTTTATTTCAATGGCAAGTTTCACAAAACTGCTTAAATAATTTTCACAAATTTTATTTCCTTTATAAGTGGTATAATTTAATACATTTAGAGAGTCATTTGAAAGAAATTGGCTAAATGAAGCCTTTTAAAATAAAGTAAATCAAAATAAAGTAAATTTCTAAATGAGAATATCCAAATATCACTGATTTTTATAAAATGAGACAATAGATATAAAAGTAATTAAAAATAAAACTTTTGTAACATATAAGATAGTATGTAGATAAATAGGGTACTTTTTACTTGATGACAATATTATATTAAAATATTTTAAGAATATAAGACTTCATTTGGATTTCCCTTACAAACTTAAATTTCTAGTTTCTGAACTAATTAGAATTGACTTATTATGGATCAGGTACCTTATCAGGTGAAGAACAAAATTACCATGGACAGTCAATGGGTTAAGAGGTCAATATAGAATAAGAAAATCAATTTGCATTGATTAAACAAAAGATCCATTTTACAGAGCCCAAAGGATTAGCTTTTAAGCAGAAATCTTTGAACTATAAGGCTTTTTCAACTGAGAGATATGTACAGAGAAGGGCATTATAAAACACCTAGGAATTTTTACAAAAAAAATGCATTTTACAAAAAAAATGCTATAGTTGAGGTGGCCAATATTTATTGACATTATAAACATGCACAGAATTACTATATAATTAGTTAAAAACTTTCTGAAAAGTGTGAAAGTGTGTAATTTTTTTCTTATGCCAATCTTTGCCTGACTATTTACTTAATAGGAGCTAGACTCTTAAGATCTATAGTAGACTGCACAGTGACATATTTTAATGTTGACATCAGTTAAATATTATGGTAAAATTTAGAGTCTAAGGTTAAAAATCAAAATGATAAATCTTTTCTGAACCTCTTCAGTGGAAATAACTTTAAATGGCATATAAGTAAAATGTAATTAAATCAACCCTCCTTACATTTTTCACTTAATGGAAATTTAAGCTACCTGAATCAAAAGTTAAGACAATTTTGTACTTAATAGCAAACATAATGATTATCTATCTGATTAGAGTCCTTAGATTCATATGTATACTACTTTCTACCAACAAGGCATTTATTTACATGATTCCTGTAGACCTTAGTAGAGAAGATATAGTAAAACCAGACATTTAAAATCTCTTTGACAATTGACACCTCATCCACCTCACCCACCACTGCATTTCTTACCTTCAATAGCTAGCATTGCCCGCAATTCCCGGTTCAGCAGTTCATACCGCCGTTCCAAATCATGTTCTTTTTCCCTAGGCAAGTTGCAAAAGTTCATCAATATGCTAATTACTAAATCATTAAACACTTAAAAGAACCTTTAGGTTACATTGATTTTAGGACTCATAACTGACTTTTCTCTTTAACTTTAAGCCACTCCAAACAAATGATATACAAAAACCTAAAATCTTTCTCAGCTGAATATTTACTAATGCTATTATTTTCTTCTTTGAATTCTTGAATGGCACAGAGGTATATTTTAATCTGAGGATAAGTAGTCCCATTCTTCAAAGCTTCTTGTATTAGGTGCCAGATATAAGACTACTTTCAAAAATGTTTTTTATAGTTCATAATCAACACTCTTTTATTCAAAACTCTATGTGAAAAGATTATATAAGAAACATGAAAATATTACCAGCACAAATTTAAAAATGGAGACAAAGATTCTGGATTAGTTAAGTTTTGTGCTTCATCATAATTCTTTTATCAAGTTTAGAAATGATAGGAATTATAAAAGTAGATTTTTCGAACAAAATAAAAGATAAACCTGGTCATTCCCACACTAGGTGGCATACCATAAGAACTTTGCTAGTGAGCAGAAAGGAACAAGCGTTAGTGAACTAACACCAAAGACTAGAATGTTTACATTTGATCTATTCTCCATTTAACTTTAAATCCTACAGTCATAAAAAGGTCACTTCTATTTAAGTAATTAAGCTCTTATCCCAAAGTTTAGATTAACATTATCTGTAAACAACAAATGTATTTTTGTTCTTATAAAGTGTTATTTTATTTTTAACTTAGAATTTGTTCAATAAACTTCAATTTTATTTTTCTAAAGGGTTTTCCTCTAACCATTAATATAAACCCAAACTCCTTTTTCTGCACAAGTGATTTATTTCCAAAACATAAGAACTGTTTATATACCTTGACTTTTTGTAAAACAAACACTTTTTCAGTGTTTAATCGCTCCATTTACAAATTTTTACTGTTTGGATGGAAACAGTGAAAAAAATGTATGTATATATGTATATTTACTTTTTAATATAAAACATACTGTAATAGAGTATAAAATATACTGTAATTTCTAAGGAAAGAAAAAAATTGAGCTCAATAAATAGGAAACTTTAAAGAAGGCAATAACAGAAAGCCTAATGCCATAGGAAAAACAAGCTCAGTCATGAGTACTTACAGTAGAGAAAGCTGGTTCATTCTTCTTATTAAGGCATTTTTCTTATTAACTAACATAAACCATTCTTGCATCATAGCTTCTTCTTCTTCTGTGTTCTTTGCTGTGTATAAAGAGTTACTTCTTATTTATATGACATTTTATAAGCCAAATGATAGTTTAGCACAAGTTTTTTAACATTACAAAAAATATTTTAAATATTCCAATACTATATATAAAACTGCTTATAATAATATAAGATTAAAGTCCAGGACCTGAAAAAATAAATTAAGCCAAACTTCTAAAGCTGACATTTTTCAGCATGTATATTTCAGTCCCCCTGGACATACCTATAGATCATATTAACACTAAGTACTGTAAACAAAATGTTCCTCCTTTTAAATCCTCCCTAGAGGCTGACTGGCTATTATGTTTCAGTGAAGAACTGATGGTGATGACAGACATATGGTCATGATTAAAAAAAAATTGAAAAATCATTATGAGGATCATAAGACTAGCAGAAAGATCAGAAAAATCCAAAGATTGTGTGAAAGCTTCTACTTGTATCAATTTAGTTTTTCTTTTATTTCCTCCCTCAAAGTAAACTAAAGATTATATATATGTGTATGTATGTGTGTGTGTGTGTGTGTGTGTGTGTGTATAAATATAAGTTAAATATATATATATATATATATATAGAGAGAGAGAGAGAGAGAGAGTATTACAAAAAGACACCAACGGTCTCTGTGGAAAAAAAACACATTACAGTGAAAATAATGTTTAGAAAACATTTGATTAGAGAAACAATCTAAAGTTTGTAGAGTTACTGATTTCATAAGTTATCCTTCATACCCATTCCATCATCCGTATCACTCTACTTCTCCCCACAACACGCCAACAAAAGCTAGTATTAAGGATTATAATACAGTACACCATGTACTCAGTATTGTTCAGGCAGAAGTAGCCCCTAATTATACTCAAGAAAAATACCGATTTTTCTCACATTTTTCCTTCCTCTGCCTTCAAATTTTACCTCGTCAAATTTATAATTCTTAGCCTTTTCTCCCTGAATTCCATCTATGCTTGGTTTATTGCTTTACTAAGCCATTATTTAATATTACCAGTCCAACATCTGTATAGAATTCATGGGATTAAGTTAAATAGCTAACAAAACATTAAATATCCCAATTACGACTATTATCCCTGAAGTTTTATTGTCTCTTTAAGTGAGATGGTTTCTTTTACATTTCAAATATTATGAGTCCATTTTAAAAATTCAAAAAATACAGGGCTGGGGATGTGGCTCAAGTGGTAGCGCGCTCGCCTGGCATGCGTGCAGCCCGGGTTCGATCCTCAGCACCACATACAGACAAAGATGCTGTGTCCGCCAAATACTGAAAAATAAATATTAAAAAAAAAATACAGAGGTATATGATTGAATAAATGTCAAATCCTCTTTCACTGACCCCACCCTTCCTCACCTCCTCACTTCATTTTCTTTCTCCAGAAGTGGTATATTTCCTCCCAAATCAGACAGCTCAGCTGTCTATCAAACACATGTTTATACTTTATCTATAAACACATCTAGATTTCTCTCACAGATATGAGTTCATATTATATTGTGTCCTATGATTTATTATATCATGTGTCCAAATATCTTCTTCATATTGATGCATAAGTTACGGGCATTCCATAATTAATTTAACTATTTCACATTAATAAAAATTTAAAGATATTTAAAAATAAAATAGAATATAAAAAAACTGATCTGTGTACAAAAGATTAAACATGTATTTCAAAGTATCCCTATAAAACAGATATGTGTTATTCATCTTTGGGGAGAAGAGTGGGGATATGTGCCTTCATTAAATGCTGTTAAAACTGAATGGTATGAAGCCGACTTAGGATAGATTCTTTTAGAGTCTGAACAAAAGTCTTTATTGTTTTACAGTATTTTTAATCTCTCCTTTAGGGTAGCTGGTTTTGTATTCACTTTGGACCATGTGATGTCTTGACACTGGTCATGTGATACAGGCTGCGATAGGCACAAATCCCTGGGTAGCAACAAAAGAAGAAAGAGTAAAAAGAAAAAGCTGAGAAAAAGCTTGCAATTTGGAAAAAGGCCAATTGTACCCTGGTGAAAGCTTTTTTGATCAGTGAAATGACACATGTGTGCAATATTAATAGGTGTAGATTTTATGATATTTTATTTTCTGATTAAAGACCTAATTCTTGTGTTTATAAACTAAGTAGCTTCTAAAAATATAGACATATTAAAACTTTGTTTTGAGATTAACTTAACCTTTAATTGAGGCTTTCAGGCAATACTAGAAGCAACCAGCCTACTCTTAAATTAGCATCATTTTCTTCAATGGAACACCGCTTCCTTGAGTATAACAATATTGATGTGGAACTGTATTATTTTCAGTTTAACTTATGCCTATGATTTCTAGGTAAGAATCCAAGATCCCCTGCCCCTAATTGTTAGGAAATCTCTAATAATAAAAGAGTCTCATGTTACAAAAGGAAATAAGCCTAATGATAAATATTTAAAGACACATTATACATTTTTACATAGATTATTTAAATTAATTGAAAAACATCTGTATCACTAAATCCTTATCTGAAATTGTATATGATGGAAATCTATTGTAGTAATAAAAATTAAAGTTTCTTCTAATCCATCACTATACTATTGTTTTTAGGGGTTTTAATTTTTTTTAAATTTAAAAAGCTCTTAAAAGCCAGTAAGTTGAACCATTACAAATTAATCCTGACTTTAATAACTGGTTAAAGACCCCTTTAGCTTTATAAGTAACAAAAAATATTAAAGCCTGTGATCACAGTGAGCTTTTCTCATTTCTCCTCTAACCATTTGTTATTTAATCCAATACTAGTAATCCAATTTGTCCATCAGACTTTTAAAGGGCAGAATGCAACTTCCTCAGCTTAGACACTTTTCAAAGTACAATATATTTTTCAAATGAATGCTGGATGTTTCATTTTTCCCAACTGTTCCTAGCTCTAATGCACGAGGAAAAAAAGAACAAGATGAACATTGTTCATACTGATTAAGTAAGAGCTCATTAAAGAGCTGTCAGTGCGGTACTTTGAATATGCATGAAGCATATAATCAGATCTAGTACCGTCACTAGAGGAGAATACGGTAAGTACAAAGGATTGATTTAATTACTTAGAGTGGGCTGTGGTGGTAAAGCAGTCTTGTTAGCGCAAAAAGAAAAAGAGGTTGTATTCTGGCACTGTTATAAAAAAGGCAGTTTTAGCTTCTGCCACAATACCTAATCTCAGAATAAAGCACTTTACATTGTAGCTTAAAATGAAGACTGTCATTATATTATAAAATGGCCATAAATCATTTAATCTTGTTTAACCTCACCTAGCTAACTACCTCTCTTTCAAAATTATCTTTAATTTGTAATACAACCACATTTTTGTCACCTCAGAACTAGTACTGGTACTTTTTATAAATCTTAAAATTTTTTCAATTTCATGATCTGAAAAATTCAAGACATACTATTGAAGGCCATTTTGAAATAAGAAGTGACTTCTACAGTTCAGTATACATTTACTAAAATTTAAAATAATGCCTGGGATGTTGCATTATATTTTAAAATATGGTACACCTCCTGTTTATTTTATTACCAATAAAGCATCATAAAAGCTACCCATTTTCACCTTAATATTAATATAGTCTCTAGTAATATATTTTGTATTTTGTTTCCTTTAAAGACTTCTGTTTTTTATTTTGCCTCCAGATATATAATGTTCTTTCTTGTATCACACACTCTCTTAATGTCAGTTTTTTTTCTCTTAATCAATTGTAATTGAAGTAAGAATTCTGAAAATTATTAAGAAATCAAAACAACGATAATGGCAGGAAAATAGCTTAAAAATGACTTAAAATTATTCTTCCTCTCTCACAGTTAATAAAAAGAACTTCATAGACAGCAGCACATTTCACACAGTACTACATGTAATATACTTAATAAATATTAGTTGACTACAGTAACTACCTTTATATTCCATTTCCTCAAACAAACAAGATTTAAAGTTATATAATTTCATTTAGGAATTCATTTACTAATCCAAGAATTTGTATGTAGTTTTCATTTATTTTTTTCAGAAGTAGTGTTTTTTCAGTATGTTTCAAATGAATAAAAAAATGATGTCAGAATCTTGGAATTATTAATCATATTTTATTTTATTTTTGCAGTGCTAGGGATTAAACTAAGGACCTTATGTATGCTAGGCATCTACCACTGGGCTACAGTGCCAGCTCTGAATCTTATTTTAAAAACTGGCTTCTAAATAAACTTTTCCTAATATTCTTTTCAGTATAATATCATCTATTTACAAAATTATATTTTAGACAGTGAATTCTTATATAAATGCAAAATAAGGAATGATAAATACAATTGTAGCTGAATATAGGATGGATTCAGTGGGAAAAGGTAAAACCACATAGTTGTAATAGTGTTGTTATACATGTAAACAAAGCCAAGGTTTTCAACCATGAAAACATTAAAGAATGCTGAAATCTTACCACAATTCCATAGTGGGGAATGGCTAACTAGTATCAAATACAGCTCTCTTAGTACATCACATCAAAGTTAAACCAAATATAAAACCAAAAATGCTGACATTAAAAATTGTCCTGATGGGGATTACAGAATGATATTTAAAATACTTTATTACAATGGAGAGACACTTGAAGTATCCAACCAGCTGTTATCAGAGAAGATTTTACTTAATGGAGGGGTCAGAGGCATCAACTCCAAAGCCAATAAACACCATTATCAAACTATAGTTTCCCAGTTTTAGAAAATATTTAAACTTAGGAAAGAATTAAAGCTATATTAAGAAAATAAATTTTACTATATAAACAAGTGTTTCTGCTCCAAGAATATTCCTAATCAACATTAAAGAAGAATATTTTATAATTCTTATTGACATTTTAGCATCAATTATCTTATTTGTTTAACATGATATATTTACTATAGTATTAGGAATATAAACTTTAGGGCTGGGGATGTGGCTCAAGTGGTAGCGCGATCGCCTGGCATTCGTGCGGCCTGGGTTCGATCCTCAGCACCACATACAAAGATGTTGTGTCTGCCAAAAAACTAAAAAATAAATAAAATTCTCTCTCTAAAAAAATAAACTTTAGGGAAAATGTTCCTCTTTGTTTACATAAAATAAAAACTAACACTCTCTCTCAAAATAAATACATATTTTATTTACCCATTTGGAAAAAAAAATGTGGGGAGATATTTGAAGCCACATCATTCTACAGTTCTGACAGACTTCCATGCATGTAGTTCCTATGGAAGTAGGCATAGACAGTTTCATCAAAGTTCTTCCTCAATTAATTTATACACAATTTATTTCTATAGGTTGGAAATTAACAGCAATTTTATTGAACCAACTCTTTAATGGGGTATGAATAGACTGTTTTTATACCAAAGGTCTATGTTATATTTCTGAAAAGGTAATAAACTAAGCTCAAAGTTAACAAAAAAAGCACTGAAGTAGTCATCATGGGAAAAAGTATAATTGATGAAATTTACTTATAGTTTCCTGTGTATTGTTGAGGACCAAAACCAGGGTCTCATACATGCTAGGCAAGTACTCACCACTGAGTGACATCCTTAGACTATAGTATTTTTTTAAAAAAAATGACCCATGAGATGGGGCTGTATTCATAACTTTTCACTGCTAAGAGACTTTAAAGTTATTAATATGATACACATTAAGGCAATGCATACCCCCCGCTCCCCAGTACTGAACTATACCACTAAGCTACACCTCCAGCCCAAGTGCATGCCTATTTTATTTATTTTATTTTTATTTTTTGTAGTGCTAGGAATTGAACCCAGGGCCTAGCGCATGCAAGGCAAGCACTCTACCAACTGAGCTATATCCCCAGCCCTGCATGCCTATTTTGACTACCTATATATGGGTATTTGGCTTAAGTTAAATTGCTGAGGCTGGTTTCGAACTTGCAACTCTCCTCCCTCAGCCTCCCAAATCACTGAGATTATAGGCATGTGCTAGCAAGCCTGGCTTTAAGTTAGAATTCTCAGAACTCAAGGGCTGTATTTATTTTTTTGAAGGTACATCTAACATATTTTGTAAAAAGAGAAAAAATACGGTCACTTTTACAGACATCAATCTACAGAACAAACAGTATTTTACTTGGAGAATCAATTATGTACCCTCCAATAAGGGGGAAAACTTGAACTGTGAACCACCCTTACAGATGGGTAGCACTCCCGCCCCAGTTCTTCCGCCTCCTTAAGTTTGGACTGTACCAGGCAGACTCCCCTTTACCCTCTCCCTGTCTAAGAGCCATCTCACAGTCCTGTCATGTGAATGACTACAAAGAGATTCTAGCCAGCACAGTGGCTCATGCCTGTAACCCCAGAGGCTCCAGAGGCTCAGACAGGAAGATTGAAAGTTCAAAGCCAGCCTCAGCAACAGCAAGGTGCTAAGCAATTCGGCGAGACCCTGTCTCTAAATAACATACAAAATAGGGCTGAGGATGTGACTCAGTGGTTGAGTGCCCATGAGTTTAATCTAAACAAAAAAGTTCTAAAGGTTCTAGAGACAGAGAAATTAGTGTTAAAAGACAAACATGAATAAAATTATTTCTTGAAAAATGGGAGCGGAGGAAAACTATTTCTATTTTAATATTTGTTATTTTAAGATGTGGTTTTTAAATACAGACATATACATAAGCATGTTCACTTTATCCAGCGGCACAGGTGGGTTTGCAGCTGAAAAAAACAAAAATACTGGATCACCACTGCCATTTCTGCATACATGGTGACACAATAATGTGACTGGGCACCAGGTAGTGAAAGTCCCTTACAAAGGGTTTTAGAGATTTAAGAATAAAGTAAGGCAGAGACAATAGCACACATCTGTAATGCCAGCTACTTGGGCAGTTGAGGCAGGAGGATCCCAAGTTCAGCCTGGGCAACTTTGTGAGACTCTGTCTCCAAAAAAAAAAAGAACCCAGAGTGAAATTCAGTGGTAGAGCACTTGCCTAGAATGTAATGAATGTATGAGACCCTGGATTTGATCCGTAGTGCCACACACATACCTCCACCCCTCAAAAAGAAAAAAAAAAAAAAAAAACAAAGTAGATCATGGGATATTGATGAATTCCAAAGAATGAAAGAGGTAAATTTTAAGATAAAAAATTACTGACAAGTGGAATACTTCTAAAATTTTATTATTATCAAAAATAAAATTTACAGTCTGAAGTACAAATTGATATAATTTGAAGAAAAGCAAAATGTTTCACTAGGAAAGTAAGTTTTCATCCTTTTTTTTTTTGGTGTGTGTGTATGTGTATGTGTGTGGTGCTGGGGACTGAACCCAGGGCCTTGGGCATGTGAGGCAAGCACTCTACCAACTGAGGTATATCCCCAGCCACAGTTTTCATCATTTTTTTACAGGAAGGTATTTTGATATTAAAAGCACCGCTCCTTTAAAATCAGTTTATGAAATTGTCAATGTAGATGAAGTACCTGATTTATTAAATAGTGGGTGAGAATGAGATTGGATTCATTGAATATAGAAAATTAAATACAATTTTTAAAACAAAAGGACAAATTCAGGTAGGTTTACCACAGATGTGCTTTTTCTAATAAAGTTTCTCCAAAGATATATTATGTAGTTAGCTACTTTTCTAGGTAGTTTCCAGTTTGCTTAAAGTCTTTAAAAATATCATCAAGAAATCTTCAGAGCCTCCAGTTTCCAATAATAAATGAATTAAAAAGTACCCCATTGTAAAACCTGTACAGTTATGTTCTCTTCTATTCTACTCCTGCTTTGATCAAGCCTAGATTCAGATAACCAGGCAATACTAGATATAAGCTTAATTATGTACCTTCTTAATTTATTTTATTTTTTGTATACAGCATGCCTGTATTTATTTGTTATGTTTTTTAATGAGGTGCTAAGAATTGAACCCAGTGCCTCTTATGTGCTAGACAGGTGCTCTGCCACTGAGCTACAGTCCCCGGCCCCCTTAATTGCCAAAAATAACACACAGAAATTGTTTTGGAATATGTACACATTGTGGTATGTCTAAATTGAACTGATTAATATAGGATTACCTCATATAGTTTATCTTTTTTGGAGTGAGATGAAAGCACTTAAAAATCTACTCTCAGCAATTTTCAAGAATAAATTTTAACTATCGTCACCATGTTATACAATAGAGCTCTTGAATTTATTCCTTCTGAAATTTTGTACTTTTGACCCTAGTCATTCCCACTTTAAACCCTACCCTCTGTACCCCGTTCTCTGATAACTACCATTTTACTCACTACTTCACTGAGTTCAACTTCTTTATATTCCACATATTAGTGAGATAATTGTGTTTGTTTTTCTTATTTCACTTAATATAATGTCCTCATATGTACCTTAAATATCTTTATTCCATGAGGAAGAGCTAAAGGGAATTATTCCTATCTTCTACTAGCCTTTGGCCACATTCATTCTCAAACCACAGAAGCTTAAGCAAAGAAGGATGGTGCAGAAGCTTCTGTGGCAGATTTCTAACTTGAGCAGGGTTTCAGTAATTACACATCTTGAAACAAATGCAGTGAGTGCTGTTTTTCCAGGCCAGATGACTGGTTAGTTTCAGCATTGTAATCCCTCATCCAATACCCCTTTAGTTTTCTTAGTGGAGCTATTCTCTTCAGTACAGTACACAAGAGACACTCACAATGGACTTGTGCCATTTCCTAAAGACATAAGAACAACAGTGTCAAAGAGACACTGCCATATTTCCCTCATCATGTCACTGACAGCCAATAACTTCCTTATAGAGTGGAAATAATGGTAATGATGATGATGATAATAGCATGGAATATTTAATGAGGTTATACAACTTACCTAAAGTTAGCTAGTGATGGAACAGTCCTCAAATAGTCTTGTGAACCACCATTCTTAGTCACCCACTTAATACATGAGGACTCATAGGTAATCGGTCTTAACAAAACAGGCTCTTTGAGTTCAGAGCAACCTTAACAAAACTTTCAGAGTGACTCTCATAAACAAACAAGCTAACAAACAAAAAAACCTATCTCTGGCATTAGAGGGGTAGAGCATTTGCCTAGCACATACAAGGCCCTGGGTTTGAACTGCACCCCCACCCCCCGCCCCCCCCCCCCCCCCCCCCGTCAACACACATACACACACACACACATATAAATAATTTATATTACATCTGTTTCTCTCTCTCTACACACACATATACATACATACATACATACATACAAACACACATACACACACAAAGAAGAGTTCTGCTTCATAAATTTAAAAATAAATTAAGAAGGTACATAATTAAGCTTATATCCTGCTTCAGGATCCTCCCTTGATTCCTAGGATTTTCTAGGATTTTTTTTTTTTTTTTGGTGGTACTGGGGATTAAATCAAAGAATACTCTATCACTGAGCTACATCCCCACCTCCCCAGCCCCTTTTAAATTTATTTTGAAACAGGGTTTAGCTAAGTTGCCCAGAATGGCCTTGAACTTGTAATCTTCCTGCCTCTGTAGTTGCTGGGATTATAAGAATTTTGTTAGTTTATAAGAATGCAATACAATGCCTGCCTGATTCCTAGAATTATTGATGGTACAAGGTATGGTAATCACGGTGATCCCTCCTGCCAATGCAAGCACCAGAGAGACCCACTCACAGAAGTAAATATGCTAGACAACATGGTACAAATCTTAAGGTGTTTATTCCATCGAGTGCTTTCTTTTTTCTTTTAATTTCTTCCGTCTGTCCCTCCCTCCCTGCACCCCCTCAGCCCTGAGCATGATATTTCTAATTTCTCTACATATTTATTTTCCTAGAACAATTAATCAAAATGCATCCTACAATCACTTCATCATTTTCAATCTACCCATGCATGGAATCCCATCAACTCCCCACTACTCATATTTCAAACTCTCTTTCCCTGCCCCCCTTACTTTCTTTTAGAACTGGGTATTGAACCCAGGGTCTTGCACATGCTAGGCAAGCACTCAATCACTGACCTACATTCCTGGTCCTCATTTTTCTTTTCTTAAAGGAGCTACTCAGATGCAAATTTGAGACATTTCCCTTCCCAAGGCTGTACATACTCTAGGAAGTCTATTCCAAAGGTCTTCTGGCTAATAGCAGTTTCTTCAGTCTGAAATTCAGAGAAAATCTAATGTGATTCCCAGAATCTCTGGTATTCCCAACAACACTTATGTTTAGATTTCTCTTCAACCTAATCTCAGGATCTGTTAAATTACCACTTTTAATGTGATACAATTTTTAAAATATCCCTTCCTTAACCTGAAGAACTTTATAATATATCTCAATAGTCCATGTCAGATTCTGACATAAATCTGCTCATAAATCTTATGAGCCAATCTCCAGCCTTTACATATATGGCCCTGTGTCTATTTTTTTCCAAAGCTGTAGTCCACTTAAAAAGGGTCAGAGCAATCACATCTAAAATAACTTAACCTTCCCATCGAAAGTTATGATCAACTTTAAATATGTTTGTTCTTTACAATGTATTTGTTAATAATTCCATTATTATCAAATATAGTTCACAATTAGCAAAAAAGCTACCTAGTTGGCACTGATAATTTTTAGCATGATTAAAAAAAATTGGGAGCTAGGATGTAGTCCACTAGTAGAGTGGGCAATTAGCATGCACAAGGCCCTGGGTTCAATTCCCAGCACCATAAACAAACTATCCTCTAAAAACAAAGAAAAATAAAATCTTAATGAAATTATATTGTATAAAGCTGACCTTTGTTGGCTTTATGAAATAGTTGGCACTTTTTTTTTCTAGATGGTATTTTACTTTTTTTTTTTTTTTTTTTAATACTAGGGATCAAACCCAAGGGCTTGCACATGATAGGAAAGTGCTCTATCACTGAGCTACCGCCCTAGCCCAGTATATTACTTTTAAACTGAAATGTTTATTACAGTTTTATTTAACTTTTAACTTTGATTTAAAATAAGCACTTGAGGGGCAGAGGGTGGAGCTCAGTGGTACAATGCTTTGCCTAGCATATGCAAGGTGCTGGAATTGATTCCCCAGCACTACAAAAATAAAATAAGCATTTGAATTAGTTGGCCTTGATGGTGGATACCTATAGTTCCTGCTAAGGCCGGAGGTTCACTTGAGACCTTCTGAGAAACACAGTGAAACCCTATTTCTTAAAAAAAAAAAAAAAGATAAAAATAATAAATAAGCACTTGAGTTAAAACAAATGGTATTTATTAGAAATGTTACATTTTGGCTCCATTTAATTTATTCTCATGAGAAATTAAAATATTTATGACTACATTGGTGATTATTTTTCTATTGAAAACGATTTATAACTGAAATAGTTTATCAATTATAAAAATTGTTGTAGACTTCAATGCTTTAAAATTAAAACTCATTTTTTTAAATTAAAAAAAGTATCCATGGGTATGACAACATGTAGTGAGGAAGAAATGCTGGTGTTTTATACAATTTGTAGCTTTGGCCACCAAGTGGTGCTATTAAGTCAGAATGAACTGGCATGGAATTGGGTGGCTTTAGAGTGGGTAAAGAATGGAGAAGCAGTATGCAACCAGTCAGCAAGGGAAATGCAAGGGAAACTTGTAATTGAGATGTCCATTACTTATGCACCGTGAATTCACACTTCATATCACCAGTTTTAAAACAAAAAGGAAACTATTCCATGTATTCTTATGTTGATGGTAGAACAGTTTTTGAAAAACTGTTTACTTTCTTTTTATTTTTTTAAGATGAGGAGTCTCACTATGTTGCCAGTTCCTGGATTGAAGTGATCAGTAAGCCCCAGTCTCCTGAAATAGCTGGGACCGTAAGCATGAGCCATCAGGCCTAGCTTGGAAATAATTGTTGATATATGTATTTGGACTAAAATTTATCCTTTAAGGCTAAGACTAATCTTTCTCTATAAATTTCATCCAAATCCATTAAAACAAAAACAAAATTTTTCACAGAACTGATCAACACACATTAAAAATTAGTTGGCAATATTAAGCATTTAAAAATATCTATTTTTAAAATTTTTTTTCTTTTTTTTGGGAATTTTTTTTAATATTTATTTTTTAGTTTTTAGCGGACACAACATCTTTGTTTGTATGTGGTGCTGAGGATCGAACCTGGGCCGCACGCATGCCAGGCGAGCGCGCTACCGCTTGAGCCACATCCCCAGCACTCTATTTTTTTTTTTTTTTAAGATACCAACTCATCAGTATTCCTTAATTGTAGAAAAACAAAAGGAAATAGCACCTTTCAGTGAATGAATGCCTTTCTTGATCCAAATTACAAGTGATATGTGAGGACAGAGAATAGATACAACGACCATATATGTTCAGTTTTCTTATGTAAAGAACCTAGAGGCTTAAGAAACATTATAATTTACCATCCACTAGAAAAAGAATTGGCAAGGTCTCCAAGTAGAATGAATAATAATTCGAAAGTAGGAATTTCTAATCCCAGATAACAAGAGAAAATTCATGGCTAAATAACTGGACGTTCTATCCCCAAGAAGAAGGGACTGACAAGATCAAGTATGCACCCAGTTCATTCTCTATATTATTATCTATATTTTTAAAGGAAAGTGTTTCCATGTAGGGAAAACTGGAGAATGGTGTCAGAACAAAGCTTGCATCTTTCTACCAACTACCTGATTTTGAGTCTCGACTGAGGAGGCAACTCACACACGTGTCCTTCTCTGATGTCATTCTTTGTCAAAGTATGAAATCTTGGTTCAGGTTCTTAGGATAGTGTAAGGATGAAACAGAGAAAGAGAAAATCCATTTGTAAAGTTGATTCCTATATGACGTCCTAAAATAGGTTTCTCAAAATACAATATTTAAGTTCAGTTTGCTTCTGGATGTGCTTTAAAAAAACTCATAAAAATTAGCATAACAATTCAAGGGACTAGTAAAATTCCTAAGGCTTCATCCTAGTTATTTATTTACAAGAAAATTATGGTATTTGTGCAACTATTTACCAATATATAATAATTAATAGATAATTTAAGGGTTAAAAACAATAAAAACAATTTTTTAGTCTTATGCCAAGTTCCCAAAACTATTCTTCTGGTATTTTTTGAGGGAACGAAGAATAGAAAGTGAGAGAGAGGGAGCAACAGAAAGATGGGGAAATAACATCAAAGAAAAGAGTTATAGAATGGAGATATGCATATTAGGAGCTAAGAAAAAAAATTAAAGTAAAGGTAGAAACAATAATAAATAATGAAACTTACTACCACAACTGACAGCAACAGCTACTTTTGTACTAAGTGTTCACCTTCTGCCAATTCTGAAGGTATTATCAGCATTTTATTCTTTTTTAAAAAAACAGCTAAGAAAACAGACTCAGAGAGTTTTAAGTTAGTTGTCCAAAACCAGCTAAATTCCAGCTGGGATCTTACTGATTTTAGAGTCCCTGTTCTTAAATCTCAATACTGTGTTTAGCATATCTTTAGCCATGTGTTTCTCAAATTTGATGTGGATTACCTGCATTTGAACTGCCCAGATGGGCCCAGTCCCAGATCCACTGAATCAGAATCTTTAAAGCAGGACCTTGAAGACTGTTTTTTTTTTTTTTTTTTAAACAAACTCAGGCTTTTTATGGATATAAAAGTTTGAGAACCACTGTCTTGGCCCTTTCACAAAGAAGTCACTGAGATTAATTTTTTTTTTTTTAAAAAAGAAAGGGTGATATTCCATGTATAACATGTTATTTTAGCATTGGCATGACATTACACAAATTTAATTTCACATTCAGAAGAAAAACATGTTGCTGCCAAATCAGTTCAAATGCCTAAATTTTATTTCATAGATAGTTGCTGAGAAAAAACACATTTTCCTGGAATTTCTACTTTTTTAAATGCGAAAAATTTTTATTGCACTCTAGAATAAGGATATACCTCACTTAAGGAAATAGGCATGTTCCAATTTGAAAATTTTGGTGGTGGGATAATTCTTTAGGTACAAAAATTATATTTTATATTTCCAATTCAGAATTTCTAGTAGTGGAAATACTGTCTAAAAATCACTGGTAGAAATTATATACATTTTTTTTCTGGATAAATGAATAAACATGAGTCAGCAGATGAAAGTCAACTTAAGACTGTAGATAGTAAAAAGCTGGGGCATACAGTGACTGCCAAGGAGAGGAGAAACAAATGTCAGAAATGAGAATCTTAGTAGGCTCTCTGCATTTCTGAATCAGAAGTTTCTTTCTAGAAATGCTATAATCCAATGCCTACTGCATAAACTAGAATGATTCAACAATTGAATGCTGCTACTTCTACATAAAATTTATGTATTTTCCTCCTTAAATAGTCTAAATAATGACACACAGGTAGAAATGAATATTAATATTACAATTAGCTGAACAAACTGTGTAAGTAAAGAAAACCTGAAAGTATGATATTAGTTTCACTTACAACCACAGAAAGAAAAAAACTATAGAAAGAAGATAATTTAGGAATATTACCTTTTTTTTTTTCAATGCTAAGGCTCAATCTAAGAGGCTTGAGAACGTTAGGCAAGTATACTGAGCTCAGTCCAATATCACCAATTTAAAAAATTGAAAATGTATAAAGTAAAGAAGAAAAGCACTATAGATACATTACAGTTAAATTTTCTTTTTAAAACAAACTTTACTATTGCCTTTACACTGCATATTTAGTCATTATTAATTTTAATAATCAAATGCCTATTATAGTATGCATCTAACACACAATAACAAAATATACAAATGTGAAAAGAGAATAATAGTAATTTATCTATCTATTTATTTATTTAGTATTGGGGATTGAACTTAGGGCACTCAACCTGAGTCACATCCCCAGTCCTATTTTGTATTTTATTTAGAGACAGGGTCTCAGAGTTGTTTAGTGCCTCACTTTTGCTGTGGCTGACTTTGAACCCATGATCCTCTTGCCTCAGCCTCCTAAGCCACTGGGCTTACAGGCATGTGCCACCATGCCTGGCTAGTAATTCATTATTATAATTATTTTATTTAATGCTTGATGATGATGTCTGTAAAATTCCTAGCATATTAGTGTTTTTCATCTTTGGGTATCTTTTATTTCAAAGAAGATGGTGTTAGTCAGCATTTCATTCATAGGACCAAAATACTTGAAAAGAACAACTTAGAGGAGGAAAAGTTTATTTAGGCTCACAGATTCAGAAGTTCAGTCCATTGTGAGCCAATTCCATTGGTCCAAGCTGAGGCAGAACATCATGGTGGAAGGGCTTGACAGAGGAGCACTACTCTGCTCATGGTAGCCAGGAAACAGAGAGAGGAGAAGGAGAAGGGACTATAGGGAAGATGAACCCTTCCAGGGCATGACCCTAGTAAACTACCTCCTCCAGCTACACCTGACCTGCCTATGGTTATCACCCAGTTAGTTAGTCCATTCAAACTAGGACGGACTGATTAGGTTATAGTTCATAATCATTTCACCTCTGAATATTCTTGTACTAACATAGGAACTTTTAGGGGACAATTTATATATAAATCATAACAGAGAGCTTGACAAATTTAAGAACTGAAGAGATCATATACATAATATTAGCTTGCAAAGAAAGAGCTGAATAAATGCAAGCTAATATTATAAAGCATATGCCAGGGCCTGTGCAAATGCTTGATACAAAGTAACTAAATTCTCACAAATCTCTTAGTTAATATACCTTATCACTTTCAACCCAGTGTGTCCAAAATTAAATTAATTATTATCATTACCCAGGGGGGTTTTTACATTCTGTATAGTACCTTGAACATAATCAGGGATCAAAACATATTTGTTGAATGAATGAAAATCCTAAGACATAAAATATAAATGAATTTCATCCTTTATAAGAGTTAGAGTTAGGTCCCTCCCTCCCCACATTTTGTGGGTTTTGTTGCAGTGCTGAGGATCAAACTCAGGGCCTCATAAATGGTAGGCAAACACTACTATCAAGTTAGTCCTCAATTTTTATGTTTAAGGCCATAGTGTCCTTTTATTACAATGGAAACTTAGGCCCACAGCCCATAAAGCTGAGATAGTAAGTAGGGATGAATATAGCAAAAGGTAGAGTGGTGCCCTGGCTATCATCCTCTCAGCCAAGATCTCAACTCACTGCTGGAATGGCTCAGTCTGTGTTTTCAGATGAAAGTATATACTTAGGATTAAGCATGAAGAATAGCCTCTCCTGTAATTACACCAACAGCAGTGGAAGACAGAGTTTGATATATCATGGACAGGAGTATTGGAGAGAAAGTAGATAGAGAAACTTGGAAAGTTGGGTCTTGACTCATTGTTCTCCTACCTAGCTAAGATTTTGCTAATTGAGGATGTAACAGAATCACTTGTTTGACATGTTCTTTTATGCTTTTTTATTTTTCTGCATATTGCACTAGAATATAATTGCATGGTATTATATTACTTCTTTTTTTTTAAAGAGAGAGAGAGAGAGAGAGAGAGAGAGAGAGAGAATTTTCTTTCTTTCTTTATTTTTAGTTTTTCGCAGACACAACATCTTTGTTTGTTTGTGGTGCTGAGAATCAAACCCGGGCCGCACGCACGCCAGGCGAGCGTGCTACCGCTTGAGCCACATCACCAGCCCTTATATTACTTCTTGCAATTAGAAAATTATGTTATATTATTTTGCATTCTTAGAATTAGGTAACAATGTAGCTAAAATCTTTACACAATAAAAAACACAGATTCATATAACAGACCAATAACCTCATTTACCAAAAGTGTGTTAGCATTTTATTTCCAAAAAGGAATGGACACTATCAACTCTTCAAGTGTATAAAAGAAAGTGGCTCATTGTCCTAGAAATTGTGTTAAAAACTCACTTTGCAGAAAATTTATAAACAAAAAATGTTATATGTATGTTTTTAAACTAGCTTATTTATTATGACAGATTAAATGCCCTATGAATTATCAGTAGTAATTATTTCAGTAGAGAAGAAGAGGCTAACTTTAATATTTCAGAATCTTAGACATAATTTTTTTACTTTACAGTATCAATTTCCCTCAGTTTGTCTCTACTTATGAAAGATTCTTTTGGAGACACATTATAGCCTTGTTTCTCTATTTGATATTTTGTGTGTAGAGATCAAATGGAAACATTCTACTTATTAAAGTTTATTAAAACTAAAAATTTCATTTTTTAATATTTTTTTTAGGTATAGGTGGACACAATATCTTTATTTTTATGTGGTGCTGAGGATTGAACCCAGTGCCCCATGAATGCAAGGTGAAAGCTCTCCCTCTGAGCCATAATCTCAGCCCTTAAAAACTTCATTTTTTATTTTTAATATGGCATCTCATGTTAGAAAAAACTGCATTATGGACAAATCTATATTTCTTTTTAGTTTTGTAACTAAAATAGTTATCTCACTAAGTTTAGTGTAGAGTTTTAATGACATGGCCTCTTATAATAATTTATATGGAAACAGGTATATATCTACTATAAAATAAAATCTCTATACAAAAGAGAGACATTTTATTACACAAATCCCAATTCCCACCCATAGTTAGGAAAGACATAGAAATATCATACTATATAGAATTTAGAACTAGCAAACTATAAAAAACTGTTATGATACTTATAGTCTCTACTTTATCCTGACATTAAATATGGTTCTTCAAGTTATTCCTATTATTGTAGGATTTCCTCCCCCATTCATTTTGTTAGAAGTAGGAATATAGGGCTGGGAATATAGGTCAGTTGGTAGACTGCTTGCCTCACATGCACAAGGCCCTGAGTTCAATCCCGGGAACAACAACAACAAAAAAGCTGAATGCATTACAATATCTTGTATTTTATTTATTTATTTATTTTTGCAGTTCTGGGGATTGAACCCAGGGCTATGCACATGCTGGGCAAGTAGCTGTACTGTTGGGTCACAACCCTGCCCCCACATTACAATATCTTTAGAGGCAAGATTTGAATTATGTGAACAAAGTACAATGTGCAAAAATATAATTTTTCAGGATAAGAGAAAACTTAAGGAACAGAACATAGGAATATCAAATGTATATGTTAAATGTGAAGAACATTGGCAAAAATGTTCACACAAAATGTGAAAGGTGTTACTATTTCTTATCAAACATCCTTTCCTGGGTATTTATTAGTTGTAAAGAGTTGGTTTAACTCCAAGTTCAGATATCTTAATTTATAAAAATGTTCCCAGATGGTTTTCATTTTTTCCTTTTCAAGATATGGACGTGGTGAGAGATGAAGTTGAGGACTGTCATTCCCCCACTAAGTATACAGTGATTGCTAGAGAAAAGGAGGATAATGAAAAACATGTTCCTTTGAAATATATAATTAAAAATGTCATAAAAGTAGGGACAGGGGATGTGGTTCAGTGATACAGTGCTTGCCTATCATGTGTAAGGCCTTGAGTTCAATCCTCAGCATAAAAAAAGAAAGAAAAAAAGAAAAAAAGAAATTTCATAAAATAGGCAATCTTAATTTTATGTTGTTTTCTATACCCTAAACCATAAAAACTACATAATCTGCCATTTTCTAAATTGCAGAATCTAATGCTTTCTATAGATCTTGCTTTAATGTTAATGAATTTAATAGACACAAATAGCTAGCATCAAAGATACAGTGAAAAGCAGAATACTTCAAGCATTTAATACAGCTAAAGGGGCAGATTAGAGATCAATAATAAAATCACCTGGTAAAAAAGGAAAAAGGTGTTGCATTAAAAGGCTTTTTGCTTTACATGTGAAACAATACTGAAAAACCTGTATTTTAGCACTTGTACTCAACAGGCACTCCAAACTATGCAATGATGAGAACAGAGACCCATCCTTTCTAATAATCTTGTGACAAAAGCTAAAAGACATCATCCTATTAACTAGTGATCTCAACTGCTAATGCGGAGTACTTCCTGGTGCCTTTTATGTAGAATGCTGCTATTAAAAAACCACTAAACATTCACTGTGAACAACACAGAATCATTCATCTTTTATCAGCATCTCTTGTTAGAAGAGTATGAGTGGGGCTGAAGGTGTCATTGATATTATGGAGTGGAAATTAATCAGAAATTTTTCTCATATTTTCTTCATCTCACTAATTTACTTTTGTTCAAATTTCCTCCTGTTAAAAAGTTCATACCCAACCCCCTGTTGTACTCTTTTAAGTTGAGAATATTCAACGAGTGCGTCCACTGAAAAGCACCAGGTCCTAACACAAAAAGCATTCGAAATTCTCATTTAGTTGTCTTTATTTTGCTAGCACCATGTGGTCCTTGAAGATGTAGAAAACACGGGAAGCCGAGTAAAGATCAGAGCAAGCTCATTAGCATTCTGACAAAATTGGAGTGGTGGAGATGTATAGTTTGCCTAGTTTGTCGTTTTGAAAGCTACCGGTGGTAAGCTTTCTATTTCATTGTGCCTTTGTCTTTTGGGGGGGTTTCAAAGCAGCAGGGTATTTGTTAGCCCTTGGTTTGCACAATGCATTGTGGGAACCTTTCCTGCACATTCAGCCCTATATTAGTATCATTCCAGTTTGAGTCAAAAAGTTTTTTTCACTATTTATGAGAAAAGGACATGTGTGTAATTCTTAATGTATACACTTAATGCATTTATTATACCTTTTCCTTTCCCTTATGCCTGAATCATGGTGTCCAAGGAGAGTCAAAACCTAAATTAGGTTATTTTCAATCATTTGCAAATGTTGCCACTTATTTCAGACTACAACAGTAAACAAAATCTACTTTTTGTTCTTAGTCATACATGACTAACAAATAACACAGGATTGAGTTAAAGTTCAAAAGCTTAGTGCTCAATATATAAGATTCCAATTCTATTTTTGAAACCACTATAGAGAAAAAAAGGGGTTTGTGCTTTAAAATTATGTAAATAAAGACTGCCTCTTAGAAGACTTAAATAAGTTATTAACGTACTCATTGGATTTTCTTCATTGTCATCTTTTCTTCCTCTTTTTTTTTTTAAATGTAAGACTTTTAAGAGCTAAAAGCTACATTAATGCTACTATTCAACATGAATGTTTCCAAGTTGCAATGTAATGGATAAAGGTCTTTGGGGATGAATTTATCTGCTAAATCCTTGTGGTTGCCCTCCTATCTTGGATGATGACCCAAAAGAATGTCAACAGCTCATTTTCCCAGAGAGCTGGAAGGAGTCCCTATGCAAGACATAATCTGCACATTCTCAAAGAACCATTTCAAACATTATATTGCACAAGCTGTTTTAAGTGATTTTCCTCTCATCTCTAGTATCCTAACAGTATGTTGGACATCAGTGCCTCTAAAATGAGGGCTAAATAAAGTTTTACAAGTAGCTTCTATGTATGACATATAAATTTTTAGATCTACTTTCAATGTACATTTTAGAAACTGGTCATTGTTACAATAATGTTTATGGTATAAGTGAAATAATGTCTAAATTAAATATTAATATATTTCATAATTGTGAAAAATATATTTTTATTATTAGTTATTAATTTTCTTATTAGAATCAAATCTCCTTTATGGGTACTATCTATAGTCTTTAAAAATTTGTATTTAGGGCTGGGATTGTGGCTCAGCAGTAGAGCTCTTGCCTAGTATGTGCGAGGTGCTGGGTTCGATCTTCAGCACCACATAAAAATGTACAAAATAAAGGTACTAAAAAAAAATTTACATTTGTAATTATTATCACAAGGCCAGGAGAAGTTAAAGAGCAGTGGTGAAGCCAGGCACAGTGGCATATTTCTGTAATTCCAGTGATGCAGGAGATTGAGGCAGCAGGATCACAACTTTGAGACTAGCCTGGACAATTTAGCAAGACCTTGTCTTAAATTTTTTTTAAGGCATAGAGATTTAGCTCAGTGGTAGAGTGCCCCTTAGTTCAATCTCCAGTACTGTTAACAAACAAAAAATAACAACAGCAACAACAAAAGACGAGTGGTGAGTAAAATATAGTATATGAGTAAACTGATAAAAGTAGTTTAACATAACTGGGGATGTAGCTCAGTGGTATAGCCTTGCATATGAAAGACTCTAGGTTGAATTCCTAGCACTACAATCAAAACAAAGCAAAAACAAACAAACAAAACAAAAAACTTGTTTAACAGTAAGAGAATGAACATTTATTTCTACATGAAGCCTTTAATGAGGCAATATTTGATTATATCATGTTTTACTTCCTTTCTACAGTAAGAAACTGAGAGCTTAACATAATGACCCATGCCTATAATCCCAGATACTCAGGAGACTAAGGACGTCAGCCTAGGCAAATGAGGGAGACCCTGTCTCAAGATAAAAAATAAAAAGGGCTGAGGATATAGCTCAGTGGTAGAGCACTTGCCTATCATGTGAAAGCCCTGGGTTCAATCCCCAGTATAAAGTAGTATGTTGTCACAGGGATTAGCTTTTACATATTAACTGTTCATAGGCATGTATTCAAATGATATAATTTTACAATATTTCTAATTTAAACTCTAGCTTCATAACCCTTACAGTTTTTAGGTTTTATTCTACAATTTAAAAGACCACTCTTTAATCCACAATAAAACCAGAAAAGAAACGCTATGTAGCATTTTGTAATTATGATGTGGCTACTTATGTATTATTAGAACTTGAAACTTGACTAACTTAAAGCTTAATATTAAATGTATCCCAGTATTGAGCTGGTCTGCTGATAGTCTTAAGTAAAAGAAATGGATGTTACCATAGTCATAATGATTGAATTAGTTTTATTCTTTTTGATATCAATAAGGCTGAAAATTTGTTTTTTTTTTCAGTGCATTTTCCTACCAACATTTCTAGAATAAAATCATTTGTATTACTTAAATTGGAGAGTGGTCAGGAGTATCTAAATCCAGCTTTAAAACAAATATTTTAACCATTACTTTGCTGTATGGAAAGCAGACTATATTCCTTCTAAAAACATTTCAAAATCATATTTTCTTGAATTTAGACTGATTATAAACAATTTAGATTTATTATACCAAGATTGCTGAAATATCACTGTGGTAAACAATGACGAAAAACATGTAAAGAAATAGGACTTCTTAGGGCTGCAAATAAATAATTTTATAACTTTTAAAGCAGACTATATTTACATTTATAAAAATTTCAAAGTCCAAAATATGAAGTGGCTAAAACATTATAAGTAAGCAAATGTAATGTAGCTAGACAAGCTACACATATACTAACATTTTTATATTATATCAAACTTGAAGCTTCACCACAAGTATTCACATTATACTGGTGTTTAGGTTCCTACAACTTAAAGGCCAGATGTTTTTCACAAATGACCAACAATTGTCGTTAGAATAAATTAATGATTGATTTTTTAAAGCTTTGATGGAATTAAGCATACTTCTTTTCTCAATGTGCCTATGTGAATGTTTGCCTGTTAAACTTCTTCTTTTTCTTCTTCTTCTTCTTTTTTTTTTTTTTTTGACAAGTGAGGCCACCCGGCAGAAAACAACTGATGCAAAACCCAGGAGTAATCCCTCTGTTTAGTTCAACACTATGGTTAGCCTTAACACTGCCTCTATTATCCAATGGATTTAGAGAAACTTTCATTTATTTGTTGGCCTCAGTTTTCAATTCTGTTGCCCTCTTAAGGAAACCTAGACTTATTCCTATGTAAATCCATTTGCATACTGGTATAAAGAAATGTTCTAGAAAATTGATTTCCCCAGCAAGCTAAATAGGAGTTGTGTATATATATAGTGTAAAAAAATAAGTAAAAAGAATCAAGGTATAAGTTAATAATATATTAAAGATTTTAAAGCATATAATAATCTTCATGGCACAGGACTAGAAAGAATTTTTTCCAACAATATTTTAACAACATATGGATATGAACTTAAAACAAAACAAAACTGAAACCTCTGGAATCTAAGAAACTAATTCTATTATTCATAGTGACAAGTTGCTAAATTAAAATTTGTTGTTTTTCCTAAAGGAAGTCTTTTAAATATAAATATTATATAAATATTTTTATCACAAATATTTCACATTTTCTAACATTTAGATTTATTTTATGTGAGATAAATAAGGTAGAATATAAAGTTTTAGTTTATTTGTGGGGACAAATTAGGGATTTGTTTACTATGAATAATACATGATAGCACATAATTCTCTGTGCGTGTGTGTGTGTGTGTGTGTATATATATATATATATATTTTTTTTTTTTTTGCAGTGCTGGGGACCAAACCCAGGGCTTCACACATACTAGGCAAGTGCTCTATCACTCATTCCCAGTGCCCAAAGTAATTTTTAAATGAATTTCAAGTCTGGATTGTTTTTCTAGAACATTTGGGTACTGATTTTTTTTTTTTTTTTAAATGAACCATCTAACAGTACGGCTTAGGGGAAGGAAAACATGCTGGAATTTGAGTCAGAAAACACCTGCTCTAATTACAGCTTTGTGCCAACCTCTTACTCTGACTTCAATGTTTTCATCAGCAAAATAAAGGGTCTAGACTATATGATTTCTAAGACATTTCATATTTGCATTTATAATTAATGGTAGTAATATGTACAAAACAAAGTGCTATTATTAAAAGTTCATATTAGAAATTGTGTCAAAAGTTGATTCTTAGCCTTTTATACTTTCCAATTTCTTGAAAAAAAATGCTTAGTATAATTGTACATAGATTGCATAAGGACAACATTCAGCAACAGAACTTCATAATAAAGTTTGCACTTAATGAGAAATGAATTACATACATCTTTACGAAGAAATATTAAATTTCCTTGGAATATTCTTTCTTGGCAACTTTCCCTAGTTAATGCAATGAGCATTTATGCAGAGCAAAACATATCACCCAGAATACTATTTATAAGTTGACTTGAGGGTGGAATTAGCAATCCTCACTAGTATACTTTCCTTTTCCTTAGTTTATGTTTCCTAGAAACAATGACATTAGTTTCTAGATATACTCAGCTAAAAAATTTTTTATATAGACCGAGAATT